>NC_142070.1:77332500-77392500 GCF_059756535.1 Pantherophis guttatus | reverse complement strand
CCGACCGTGATCAAGAGGGCAGCTCCGTTGGCATTAGAGGAAACTGGGGAAGGGCAGAGTCAGTCCAGACAAGGCTTTTCTGAATTACTAAGGCCTGCAGACAGGGAGGAGCAGGAGAGACAGAGCTCAGGCGAAGAGCAAGGACCACCCCCTCCTGATCCTAGAGCATGGAGAGAAGAGAGAAGGCGAGAACAACGCAGACTGAGCCGGCTACGAGGAAGGAGGAGAATGCCCCCCCCCCCTTCACAAGGCACAGAGGCCTTTAAAAGTATTTTTTTTTTAACCACCTCTTCGGCCAAGAAGTTGCAGAAAAAAAATGCTTTGAAAAGCCTCTGATGATCCCAGCTGAGCCACGCGATCATCAGAGGCTTTTTTTTTTTACTTTTAAAAGCATTTTTTCATCGGAAGATGTTGTAGAAAAAAATGCTTTTAAAAGTAAAAAAAAAAAAAGCCTCTGATGATCCTGTGGCCCAGCTGGGCATGGGGGGGGGCAGGGATTTTTGCTACCAGTTCTCCGAACCACCCGCCGCCATCGCTACTGGATCGGGTGAACTGGATCCGGTCCAAACCGGGAGCATTTCACCCCTGCTTGGAGTTTAGGGATACTATTTCATGCTATTCTCTACAGGACCACAAACCACACAATGACAATTCTGAAAATCTTTACCACTGTACTTACTAGCTTCCTGATAAATGCTAGGCACTGGGGGACTAATTAGCCAGATAACATTTTTAGGCATGAAAAGTTCACAAAAACCATATCTTACCTTTACATTGAACTGGGAAGAAATGAAAAGAAGAGATGGGGTAGATTCAGAGTCATATTGTTCTGTCCCCATCCCACGCATGCACACAAACAGACAGCCGGGGGTTAAATAAACTGGCAGACAACCAATTCATCTTATCAGACGCTTGGCAGCAACCCAGTAGCTGCTTGCCAAAAACTTTTACTCAATAAACAAAATACACACAGTCAAGAATTGTCCATTTCGTAAAATAAATCCAAGGCCGATAATGTTGTTTCCAAAGATGCAATGTGACTTGATAGTAGTTAGTTTTGTCCGTCACAGAGTCTGAATGGCCACCTCACCCCCTTTTATACCCTGTGGGGTGTGGTCCAGTGACTCAGCCTAATCTCTGGCACGCCTTTTCTTCTGTTGCACGCGCTTATCTCTGCGATGCTGCTGAGGATCCAGCCAAGACTCATTACCCTCATCACTGTCCACCTGTGGCTGCGTGGACGTGCTTGGCCCTGGCCCTATCTCTTGCCCTTCGGCGGACACCGAAGGCATTGCCAGAGAGGAGGGTCCTGGAGAGGGAGGCCTTGCCAACTCCTCTCCTTCACTCTCGGAGTCCTCTCCTGTCGATGAGACAGGCTCAGGTAATGGAGCCACAACACACATGTTGTTTATTGGTTTGAGAACCAAATAATGCAACAACTGGTCCAAATGTCAAGGCATGCAAGCGATCCTGTTGTGAACCAGTAGTAAAGGTAAATAGAACCCAGCCCTGTGCTGGGGGTGGGGTGGGGGGCTATTAAGAAAGACTGAGTCTGCTTTCTGTCTTTAAGAGGATACTTCTCCATTTCTCTCTGTGGGAAAATATACTATTCTGCCTTTTCAATATTTCCCAAAATATTTCATTCTTCTAACGGGAGAGGGAGCTTCTCACAGTACCATTAGTTCATCCTCCTCATCGTCCTTATTTATTACTCCTTATTTCCAGGTTGAATCCTCTCCTCTGAGAAGCTTCCATTTGTTGCGTTGTGTCATGCCATCAGGTGATACAGAGAGTAAATCGAGGGCCCCTTGCCTGAGGACAGCCCTTGAAGTATTGGAAAATGCTATCAGGTCTCTTCATTTGGCTAAACATACCTAGCTCCCTTAGCCATTTATCATGATTTCATCTCCAGTTCCCCCAAATGTAGCTTCACTAAGGCAGCATAGTAAAGGTAAAGGTAAAGGTTCCCTTCGCACATATGTGCTAGTCGTTCCCGACTCTAGGTGCTCCAGTGGTGGGTTCCTCCTGGTTCGGTCCGGTTCGGCCGAGCCGATAGCGGTGACGATATGACATCACCGAACTGGTTCTCCCCCCTGCGCCCTCCCCCCCACCCCCCACCCCCCCACGTTATTCTTATCTTTTATTTGGTCCCACCCCCAATCTATTGCTGCCTCCTGAGTCCCAGCTGATGACTAGAGGGAAAAAAACTGTTTAAACTCTTGCCGCGGGGCTTCAAAGGGCTGTCCTACAGCTGATCAGTGTTAAAATCAAACAAATGAGTTGGGTCGTAAGTGCGAGGACTGGTCATAAGTGCGAGGACCTTCCAGAAATGACTTTGACCAGCTAGCCACGCCCACCTAGTCACATGACCTCCAAGCCACACCCACAAAATAAGCCACGCCCACAGAACCAGTAGCAAAAAAAATTAGAACCCACCCCTGAGGTGTTCCTCTCCGTTTCAAAGCCGAAGAACCAACACTGTCCAAAGACGTCTCCGTGGTCATGTGGCTGGCATGACTAAATGCCAAAGGCGCACGGAACGCTGTTCCCTTCCCACCAAAGGTGGTGCCTATTTTTCTACTTGCATTTTTCAATGTGCTTTCGAACTGCTAGGTTGGCAGAAGCCGGGACCAGTTACAGGAGCTCACCCCGTTACGCGGCACTAGGGATTCGAACCGCTGAACTGCCGACAGTGCAATCACTCTTGGTGATGTTCAGTGGTGGTATTCAGCCGGTTTGGTAAATCGGTAGAGGAGATTGCAAGTGGCCCCGCTCAGCCGCCATGGCATAAAGATGTCCTATTTAGACATGTTTTCGAGGCTGGGCGTCAGCAAAGCACATGCATGGAAGGCCCACGTGCCCGCGAAGCGAGCATGTGCTTGCGGCAAACTGGTGATAAGAATATGTGAATCCCACCACTGATGATATTGATGCTGTTGATGTAGCCTCAGACTGTGTGTTTTTTTGCAGCTGTAGCACGCAACTAGCTGATACTTAAGCAACGCTTCCTTCAAAATCCAGGAAAGAATGACCCAAACTCCATATTTTTTAGAGATTAGTACTTTTACTGAATATGAAGCGATCGCAACCCAGGTAAAGCTGGAACTAAGCAAAATGCGTGAAATTGCATCTAGAAAGCATCTCCCCTCCCCCCATCCTGTCCATCGTCCATCATCCAATCCACAGGTCTCCCAAAGGTCAGGTGGAATCATGTCTGGCCACGTCATCCATCAGGAATGTAATGACGGTTGGTCTGACGGCTCCTTTGGAGAAATGGTTTCGTTTCTTGGAAAGACTCCTCCTGCGCCCTTCCCCCCCTTCGCCCCCCTAACTGTTTCCCACCCGTTACTTATGGCAGCTGAAGCAGTAAAAGCGGAGGCTGACATACCAGGACATTTAGATCGCCCTTTCTCTGTTACTACTGTTGAGCCAGGTGCCTCTTATTCAGGGGTGAAATCCAACAGGTTCTGACAGGTTCTGGAGAACCGGTAGCGGAAATTTTGAGCAGTTCGGAGAACCGGCAAATACCACCTCTGGCTGGCCCCAGAGTGGGGTGGGAATGGGGATTTTGCAATATCCTTCCCACAGGAGTGGGGAGGGAATGGGGATTTTGCAGTATCCTTCCTCTGCCATGCCCACCAAGCCACACCCACCAAGCCACACCACTCCTCCTCGAGCCACGCCCACAGAACCGGTAGTAAAAAAAAAATTGGATTTCACCACTGCTCTTATTCTATACCTTTGCATTTGTTCTTTCCTGCCGAAGTGCAGGACCGTACGTTTCTAACCACTGCACTGCATCCTGTTGGCTAAGCCCGGATAGCTCATCCTGTTGGCTGAGCCTGGATAGCTCTGCAGACAAAGGCACTGTAATTTAACACCAGCTGTCTGCAATTAAAGTAAGTTCGAATCTCGCCAGGCTCAAGGTTGACTCAGCCTTCCATCCTTTCTAATGTAGGTAAATTGAGGACCCAGTTTGTGGGGGCAATAAGCTGACTTTGTATAAAATATACACTCATGCCCTCGTCACCTCTCGCCTGGACTACTGCAATGCTCTCTACATGGGGCTCCCCTCGAGGAGCACTCGGAAGCTCCAGCTGGTCCAGAATGTGGCCGCGTGGGTAATTATGGGGGCGACATGGCGCTCCCATGTGACACCTTGCCTGCGCGAGCTGCACTGGCTTCCGGTGGTCTTCCGGGTGCGCTTCAAGGTATTGGTTCTCACCTTTAAAGCGCTCCATGGCTTAGGGCCCGGTTATTTACGAGACTACCTTCTGCCACCGATAACCTCCCACCGGCCAATTCACTCCCACAGAGAGGGCCTCCTCAGGGTACCGTCGATCAAGCAATGTCGACTGACGACCCCCAGGGGGAGAGCCTTCTCTGTGGGGGCACCCGCCCTCTGGAATGAGCTACCCCCAGGAATATGACTAATCCCGGACCTCCGGACCTTCCGTCGAGCTTTGAAGACCTTCCTATTTCACCAAGCTGGGCTGGCTTAAAATTTTAATGGGTTATTTTAAGGGTAATGGGTTTTAATTTTTGGGAAGCCAACTCGATTTAATTCTGCTTTTAAATTATTTTAAATTTTATATTGTATGTATTTTAATTTTGGCTGTTCACCGCCCTGAGTCCTTCGGGAGAAGGGCGGTATACAAATTTAAACAATAAATAAATAAATAAATGTATGAAGGCTATTGCTTAACGCACTGTAAGCCACCCTGAGTCTCCGGAGAAGGGCAGCATATAAATCAAATAAAAATAAAAATAAAAATAAAATAAAATGTTCTGAATCAACCAGCTGATGCATTTTTTCCAATCAAGGGCCCGGAGACTGCTCTTACGTTGCTACGGGTATTGGTGTGGATTGATTCAGCTAGTTGCTCTCCTCTGCTCTACCAAGGAGACAGGCTGATTGTCCTTGCAGAGATGCCAGAATGTTCCCAGACCAGCCACCTCGACAGAATCTGGATAACCTCATTATCCAAATTGGGTCTCACCGCCAAAGATTCATGTCTTCCGGAGTCTCTGCAAGCATTTAATTGTCTGCTGGAACTTCAGGATCCTGGTCCGTCAGGTTAGCCGTTGACCAAGAGGAATTTAAATGAGACCATCACACGCATTTGCAATTTGTGATCCTTTTTCTCAGACAATGCACAGTATTCAATGTTTGGGCCTCATTTCTTGCTCTAGATAATTCACATTTAACTTTTTCTGGAATATGAATGAAGAAAGAAAGAGTGAGAGCGAGACGGAGGGAAGGGGGGAGAGGGAGGGAGGGAGAGAGGGAGAGCGAGAGAGAGATTAATCTTTATAAAGATATAAAAATGTACTTGTCTTTTTCTTTTAACTTTTAGTATTCTGGTTTCAGGGATCTTTCTCTTGTTACAAATTAATTCTCTGCAGGTTCTCTCCCCCTTTTTTACTTGGTATACCTCTTTTCCTAATTTGTTTTATTACGTCTCATTTTGCTTCCTTATCTGTTTTTCTCTACAGTGTGGTACCTTGACTAGTTTGTAATCAATATTTCTTTCTTTCTTTCTTTCTTTCTTTCTTTCTTTCTTTCTTTCTTTCTTTCTTTCTTTCTTTCTCTTTCTTTCTTTCTCTCTCTTTCTCTTTCTCTTCGTTCCTTTCTCTTTCCTTCCTTCCTTTTCTTTCTTTTCTTCCTTTCTCTTCCTTTCTCTCTTTTTCCTTCCTTCCTTCCTTTCTCTCTCTCCTTCCTTCCTTCCTTCAATCCTTTCTTTCCTTCCTTCCTTCCTTTCCTTCCTTTTTCTTTCTTTCTTTCTTTCTTTCTCTCTTTTTTCCTTCCTTCCTCCCCCTCCCTCCCTTCCTTTCTCTCTCTCTCTCTTCCTTCCTTTCTTTCTCTCTCTCTCCTTCCTTCCTTCAATCCTTTATTTCCTTCCTTCCTTTCCTTTCTTTTTCTTTATCTCTCTTTCTTTCTTTCTTTCTCTTTTTTCCTTCCTTCCTTTCTCTCTCTCTCTTCCTTCCTTCCTTTTCTCTCTCCTTCCTTCCTCCAATCCTTCCTTCCTTCCTTCCTTCCTTCCTTCCTTCCTTCCTTCCTTCCTTCCTTTCTTCCTTCCTCTCTTCCCTGAAATTGAAGCAGTCCTACTGTGTCAAAGAAAAAAACTTTCAGACCTACAGGCAGCTGCTGAAGCTCTATATATTTCCTCCATTAATTCTTTGGCCTTCCAATATAATAAGGGTTATATGCTCCTTTCCTTGCAAACTATTCATTTTCTACCAGTTCAAATGATTCCCTTAGGGAGTAAAAGCAAGCTTTCCATTAACCAGCTTTCTTTTTCACGTTGGGGAAATTCTGCCAAATGTTTATTGAAATTTGGATAGAGGTGGCAAATTTAGACTTGGACAAACAAAGTGATTTTGCCTTATGTAAAGGGCACTTTAGCTTCTGAACGGCTTCCAAAATTACCATGTGATTGAAGCTTTTCAACTTCTTAATGTTTCCAGCCAAAGTGACCATATGTCAAGAGCAACAGTCCAGCTGAGCCAAAATGATTGGCAGGATGCGGGGGAAAGATAATTTAAAACGCCAAGGACCTCCAGCAGTGATGTACCTGGCTCCAGAGGTTCGAATATTTCCCACACAAACAGGTTCTCTGTGGCGAAGTTAAAATGAAATCCAAGGATGGCTTTTTAGTTGCTCCAATCTTTCAAGTCTCCATCTCAAAAGTTGTGTAAGAGTCCTGAGGAGAGGCAGGGATTACAATGCCTTTCAAGCATGAAGAACTTCAGGTTGAAGTGAAAAAGCACCTATCGTACATCTGACTGCAGCCATGTTTTGTCATGCCTCACCCCCATCGGAGTCTGAATCTGAGACGGAAGACAAACAGCTGACAGAGAGTGAGAGAGTGGCTCCATTGGCTGTGGAGGAAACTGGGGAAGAGCAAAATCAGGCTGGGCAGAGCAGGGGAGAAGTAGAACAAGGGAGAGAGGGTTCAGATGAAGACAAAGGCCCACCCCTCCTCATCCTTGGGCACACAAGGAAGAGTGTAGAAGAGAGCAACGTGGGTTGCTTGGCTTATGATAAAGGAAAGGGGCCCAATTCCCTTCACAAGGCACACCTGGGGATGGAGTTTAAAGGAGAGGCAGTTGGGAGGGGCGTTTGTCAGGAGCAAACACTGAATTAATCTAGTGTTGAGAGTTGTGGCCTGCATTCCTGACATTCCCTCCTGACTGTTTGAATTACTGCCGTACTACTGTGTGCCTATCTTGTCTTGCTGGGATTATTCTTCCCATCTGGGACTCCTTATTTTGCCCTGCTGCAGTGATTGATTGCAGTCATTCTGTTTACAGCATTTGGACTGGAGTATCTGCAGCTGGAAGCTGCTGCAGGTTTGTGGGAGAGCTTTTCTCTCACAATTGGGGACATTGGGGGCAGAGTTGGTGCCAATAAAGGGATTCATACCGGTTCTCTGGCTGTGTTGCCTTTGTGCCATGCCTCGGGTCATCACATGTTTACTCAAACAACTTTTTGAATCGATTGTATACAAAAAATGACTTACAACTGTTTTTTTACACTTACAACTGTTCCCGCACCTCCGTGGGCATGTGACAAAAATTCAAATGCTTGGCATGTATTTAAGATGGTTGCAATATCCTGGGGCCGTGTGATCCCCTTTTTGGCCGCCTCTGACAAGCGATGTCAGTGGGGAAGCCAGATTCATTTAACAACCGTATTACTAACTCAACCACTGCTGTGATTCACTTAACAACGGTGGCAATAAGTTTTGTTAAACGGGGCAAAACTCACTGAACCATTGTCTTACTTAGCAACAGAAATTTGGGGCTCAACTGTGGTTGTTAAGTCAAGGACAACCTGTATTGGAGAGAAATTACACTACTGTGTTTCCCCGAAAATATGACCTTGTCTTCTATTTTTTTGAACCCTGAAATAAACACCTGGCCTTATTTTCAGGGAGGTCTTATTATTTTGGGGAGCATTGAGCAAGATGGGGCTCCTCTTGCCGTTTTACCTGATTTTCAGCTCTGCGTTTAAATATTTCCAGGGAGGGCTTATTTCCGGGAGGAGGCTTATTTTAGCACATGCGCTCAAAAGCCTGATTGGGCTTATTATCTGGGGATGTCTTATTTTCGGAGAAACAGGGTAGTAGGATAGCATGAAGAAAGACCGACTCAAATGTCTCTGTAGAGGTATCAAATTTTCTTTGTGGGCTTCACCCTAACCTACTCTCAACATTACAGAAGTTAACAGAATAACAGAGTTGGAAGGGATCTTGAAGGACTTCTAGTCCAAGCCCCTGGTCAAGCAGGAAACTCCATACCATTTCACACAAATGGTTCAATCTCTTCTTAAAAACCTCCAGTGATGGAGCACCCACAAATTGTGGAGGCAAGCCGTTCCACTGATTAATTCTTCCCACTGTCAGGAAATTTATCCTTAGTTCTAAGTTGCTTCTCTCCTCGATTAGTTTCCATCCATTGCTTTTTGTTCTGCTTTCAGGTGCTTTGGAGAATACATTGACCTGCCTCTTTTGTGTGGCAGCCCCTTGATGCTGGTATCCTTACGATTTATATTGACTGTTTCCTAATATGATTTGATTGCTTATCTCTACCCTATGACTATCATTAAGTGTTGTACCTTATGATTCTTGATGAATGTATCTTTTCCTTTATGTATACTGAGAGCGTATGCACCAAGACAAATTCCTTGTGTGTCCAATCACACTTGGCCAATGAAGAATTCTATTCTGTTCTGTTCTGTTCTGTTCTGTTCTGTTCTATTCTATTCTATTCTATTCTATTCTATTCTATTCTATTCTATTCTATTCTATTCTATTCTATTCTATTCTATTCCATTCCATTCTATTCTATTCCACTCCATTCCACTCCATTCCACTCCACTCCACTCCACTCTACTCTAATTCTTTATTCTACTCAACTCTACTCTACTCTACCCTACCCTACTCTACTCTACTCTAATTCTCTGTTCTATTCTATTCTATTCTATTCTATTCTATTCTATTCTATTCTATTCTATTCTATTCTATTCTATTCTATTCTATTCTATTGTTAGATACTTCAATCGATTTTTGTGAAGATGGAAATGAAGAAAACTATGGATGTTGTCCTGAGTTCTTTTAGGGAATGAAATAGGCAGCAACTCCTGATATATATGCAGGAGTTTCACCCAGCTTCTTGCCATCGACTACACAAGATAATATAACCTTCATTTAATTATTTGACCTCACAGGTCCTTCTTGAAATTTTAGCAAGATGGTTACTCAGATGAAGTGTTGTGAGATCTTTTTATGCTTCCCCTCGCTCCTACCTGTGAAAATACGCTTCTTAATTGCTTCCTTGAATTTTATATGGAACTTAATAAGCTATTTATTTTTATATGCTCCTAGCTGCATTGGCTTAGCATAGTTATTTTATAGATTATATTACTGTTAATATCCTTAAAATTTATTTTAGTATGGCTACCTCCCTGTGTCTATTTTTAGATATTGCCAGTTCACAATTTATTGTAATTATTAGATTTTTTTTTTTTTAAAAAAAGTACTATTGTTGGAAATTAGCAAGTATATCTACACAGCGGCAAACAATTCAACATTGCAAAGTAACCCAGCTTAAATTTTCTATAGTGATTAAACCAAATTAACCTCCCTCATCTGCTGAGAGAGTTTCTTCACAAAACAATGATAATTAGGGGATAATTAGGAGATGTTGGTCAACTAGTAAATGCTTCATTTGTTATTCCTTTGTCGACTACTGCAGGTAAGGCACTTATTACCTGTCTCCACATTATTTAGCCTTCATTAGCACATTTTCTGGACTTTCTTTCCGATAGCACAGATGGCATTGTATCAGACATGAGGTCAGTCAGAACTAATATTTTTTTTCTCAGGGTCTAAGTTACAATATTGTGCTGAAACCAACTTTTGTTCTCCTTCCCTACCAACATGGTTTAATTCAAATTTCCTTGTATATTTGAACTAGGGCTTCCAGATCTGCAACAGTCAGGTACTAGATGGTAGCAAAGAGGTATTAAGCATACACCAAGTCTTTGCTGCCTGCTAGTGATCCTTTGTGATCATGATTGCCAACATGATCGCCAGTGTCCAATGACGGATATGTTAGAAGAAGAAGAAGAAGAAGAAGAAGAAGAAGAAGAAGAAGAAGAAGAAGAAGAAGAAGAAGAAGAAGAAGAAGAAGAAGAAGAAGAGGAGGAGGAGGAGGAGGAGGAGGAGGAGGAGGAGGAGGAGGAGGAGGAGGAGGAGGAGGAGGAGGAGGAGGAGGAAGAAGAAGAGGAAGAAGAAGAAGAGGAAGAAGAAGAAGAAGAAGAAGAAGAAGAAGAAGAAGAAGAAGAGGAGGAGGAGGAGGAGGAGGAGGAGGAGGAAGAAGAGGAAGAAGAAGAAGAAGAAGAAGAGGAAGAAGAAAAAGAAGAAGAAGAAGAAGAAGAAGAAGAAGAAGAAGAAGAAGAAGAAGAAGAAGAAGAAGAAGAAGAAGAAGAAGAAGAAGAAGAAGAAGAAGAAGAAGAAGCTTCTATGGGATTCCAGCAAAGAATTATTATCATTATTTTTTGCTACTTACTTTGTATTTTTACTTTGTTTTTTTTTTAAAAGTTGGTAAAAAGCTTAATACCAAAGTCGAAGTTATTCTGGCCTCATAAAGGCCTCTACTTTAACCAGGGAGGTTTCAAGCTCACCTTCCAAATTTGATTTTAAAACATTTCTACTCAATTCTAACCATCGTGAGCCTTTTTTCCTAAGCGGCTTGGGAAAGAAACACAACATGCTTCCAAAATAACATGTTGTGGGAAGCGGCTGCCAATTGCACATTAGATTATTATTCTTTTGTGGAGGCGGTCATTAGTTTTTGCTCTTTCTCAAGTTCCTAAGTAAAGTGACATTTTCGAAATCTATAGATTTTTCCTACGGGCCTTTCTATGCACGGTGTTTATTTTTAAGAGCTATTGAAAAAAAGAAAATAGCTCAGCGTTTCTGGAGCCTTTGCAAAAAAAACAACAACAGCCAAATGACCAACATTAGTTCAGATTGTGCCTTTCTCTTTCTTTCCAAGGGAGGTGTGCTTTTTTATACTGGGGGTTTGGTTGCTTGGGAAATAATAAAGCAAGGTTACCGTCAATTCTATTTTCCCATCATTAGTGGCATTTGGTCCTTCCTGATTCTGTTTTGTTGCGGAAGATGGGATGGGATGGGAGGCGAACACACCAGATATGGAGCATGGGTATTGGTAGGAACCGGGATACGGAAGTTGTTGGGGGCACTGGGTGACAAGCAGCTGATGTCGTTGGCACAATCAGAGAGAGAGGACGCAGAAGGATGACACGGAAGGGGATGATGAATGGCTCGTATGAGCACATTGCCCCCCCCAATAGCTGTGATCGTCAGCGGGGCAAGACCCTGAGTGATTGGGGGCGTGGACTTGCCTTGAAAACGGACGCTGAGATGCGGAAGCTCTCAGCGTCAACTTTAGGGGTGAAATGCTCCCGGTTCAGACCGGATCGCCTGAACCGGTAGCGATGGCGGCGGGTGGTTCGGAGAACCGGTAGCAAAAATCCGTGCTCCTCCCCCCATGTCCAGCTGAGCCGCGCGATCATCAGAGGATTTTTTTTTTTTTTTTACTTTTAAAAGCAATTTTTTCTACAACCTCTTCGGCCCAAAAAAATGCTTTTAAAAGTTAAAAAAAAAAAAAGCCTCTGATGATCGCGCGGCTCAGCTGGGATCGTCAGAGGCTTTTCAAAGCATTTTTTTCTACAACCTCTTCGGCTGAAAAAAAATGCCTTTAAAAGCCTCTGGCGATCCCAGCTGAGTTGCCTGATCGTCAGAGGCTTCTAAAAGCATTTTTTCAGTCTTATTTAGGCACGTTGTTGAGGCCAGGCGCATGTGGGGAAGGCCCGTGAGAGAGCAAAGCGCGTGCACGGAAGGCCAGGCACATGCGCAGAAAATGCACATGCGTGGGGCGAACCGGTGGTAACAAAATGTGAAACCCACCGCTGCGCAGATCTGATGTTTATTTATGCATTGCATTTTTATTTTTTTTATTATTTTTAGAATCGCTCTTTATTGCTTTTTTTTTTTTTTAAAGAAATAACTCTAGGCGACAAAATAAATCTAGAATTTTTTTCTTCCTCCTGTTTCCCCCAACCACTGCAATCCTCTGTCGTGAATTGGGCCAAGAGAGAGTGACTGGTCAAAGAGTTGTCTTTCATGGTTAAGGCAGGAGTAGAACTCGTGGTCTCCTAGTGATGCCACAAACATTACATCAATGAAAAGGAAAGCACATGGGTGCTATCTTCTGTAGGGTTGTTTTTTTTTCCTTTTGCCAGTCTAGAGAGATGGTGATGATAGATATAGAAATGGATTTGAAGGGAATCTTCAGAAGCCTTTAGAGAAACAACAAGAGCAGAGATATTCCTTAAGTCTTAAGAAAGACGGTAGTCTTAGAAAGCGACTCAGGCTGGCTTCTGCCTGGTTCAATAGGATATGAGGAGGAGGGAAGGGCAGACTTGCAAGATTAGCCTACCTACGTAAAGTCCTGCTCCAGTGTCTTATTGTCCAGCAGGCTTCCTGATCCAATCTATCTCTTACAACTGGCAAATACAGAGAAACGGGTCACTTTCTAATGTTAATTATAGTGGGATCTAGAAATAAAGGGAAGCACATCCCCCTTTTTAAGGTGGTAAATATTGTGACTGAGAATTGGTCATATAACTGGGATTGGAAAAATTATCCTTCCTTCCTTCCTTCCTTCCTTCCTTCCTTCCTTCCTTCCTTCCTTCCTTCCTTCCTTCCTTCCTTCCTTCCCTCCCTCCCTCCCTCCCTCCCTCTCCTTCCTTCCTTCCTCCCTCCTTTCCTTTCCTTTCCTTTCCTTTCCTCTCCTTCCTTCCTTCATTTCTTTCCTTCCTTCCCTCCCTCCTTTCTCCCTTTCTTCTTTCCCTCCCCCCTCCTTCCCTTCCTTTCCTTTCCTCCCTTCCTCCCTCCCTTTCATTTCTTCCTTCATTTCTTTCCTTCCTTCCCTCCCTCCCTCATTACCTTCCCTCCCTCCCTCCTTTCCTTTCCTCTCCTTCCTTCCTTTATTTCTTTCTTTCCTTCCTGCCCTCCCTCCTTTCTTCCTCTCTTCTTTCCCTCCCCCTCCATCCTTTCCTTTCCTTTCCTCCCTTCCTCCCTTTCCTTTCTTCCTTCATTTCTTTCCTTCCTTCCCTCCCTCCCTCATTACCTTCCCTTCCTTCCTTCCTCCCTCTCTCCCTTCCTTCCTTTTCCTTCCTTCCTTCCTCCTCCTTCCCTCCCTCCCTTTCATGACACTTCAACAATTTGAGTCCAAATGCAAACAAATGATTATTAGAATGCTAAATTAACAATTATGAATAGGGCAAGCAATGAAATGCGGCCAAGAATTAGACTCAGAAAATCATGGTACTGCATCAAACAATGGAAATATATCAGAGGTGAAATCCAGCAGGTCCTGACAGGTTCTGGAGAACCGGTAGTGGAAATTTTGAGTAGTTCAGAGAACCAGCAAATACCACCTCTGGCTGGCCCCAGAGTGGAGTGGGAATGGAGATTTTGCAATATCCTTCCCCCAGGAGTGGGGAGGGAATGGGGATTTTGCAGTATCCTTCCCCTGCCACGCCCACCAAGCCACGCCCACCAAGCCACACCACACCACGGCCACCAAGCCATGCCCACAGAACCGGTAGTAAAAAAAATTGGATTTCACCACTGAAATATATCACATGTTCAGGTACCTCCAAGCACTCTCGGAACAGTCTCAAATGTTGCGGTGGGGAAACATTGAAAAAAGTTTTGTTTAAAAACTTCCTAAATATACATTGCATTAGAACTCAAGATGCAACTCTCATATCCAGTGGAAGCGGGTTCCATAAGAAAAGTATTCCCCTGTTGCATTTGGTGAGTAATAAGGCAAGTTCTCCTTACAAGTTTGCTCACTAAGTTCTCCTTGCAAGTTTGCTTGGAGAGGACAATTTGTATTTGGTCTAAATGGAAGTAAACCTGGCCACATGTAGGGATTGAAGGAAGTGAACTAAACTATAGCATGAATATACGTGGATGATGATGATCATCCATCCATCCATCCATCCATCCATCCATCCATCTAGCCATCATTAGAATAACAGAATAACAGAGTTGGAAGGAACCTTGAAGGACTTCTAGTCCAACCCGCTGGTCAGGCAGGAAACCCTATACAATTTCAGACAAATGGTGGTTCAATCTTTTCTTAACAACTTCCAGTGTTGGAGCACCCACAACTTCTGAAAGCAAGCCATTCCACTGATTAATTATTCTCACTGTCTGGAAATTTCTCCTTTGTTCTCCTTTGGTTCTCTTCTTGATTTTCCATCTACTGCTTCTTGGTCTACTTTCAGTGCTTTGGAGAATAAGTTGAGTCTTGCTTGAATAGGTTGACTCCATCCTCCTCCTCCTCATCATCATCAATCATCATCATCAATCATCATCACCTTCTTCATCATCTTCATCTTCATCATCAATCATTATCATAATCTTCTTCATCATCATCAATCATCGTCATCGTCATCAATCATCATCTTCTTCTTCATCTTCATCATCAATCATCATCATCATCTTCTTCATCTTCAACTTCATCAACAATCATAATCATCAATCATCAATTATCAATCATCATCTTCTTCTTCATCTTCTTCTTCATCTTCATCTTCATCATCAATCATCATCATCATCAATCATCAATCATCAATCATCATCTTCTTCATCTTCATCTTCATCATCAATCATCATCATAATCTTCTTCATCATCATCAATCATCATCATCGTCATCAATCATCATCATCTTCATCTTCATCATCAATCATCATCATCTTCTTCATCTTCAACTTCATCAACAATCATCATCATCATCAATCATCAATCATCATCTTCTTCATCTTCATCAACAATCATCATAATCATCAATCATCAATCATCAATCATCATCTTCTTCATCATCAATCATCATCATCAATCATCAATCATCAATCATCATCTTCTTCATCTTTATCTTCATCAACAATCATCATCATCATCAATCATCAATCATCAATCATCAATCATCAATCATCAATCATCAATCATCAATCATCAATCATCATCTTCTTCATCTTTATCTTCATCAACAATCATCATCATCATCATCAATCATCAATCATCAATCATCATCTTCTTCTTCTTCATCATCATCATCAATCATCTTCATCATCTATGCCTTTGTTGCAATTCAATTCTCGGTTCAAAGATGCAGCAAAACACATTTAAAACACATTTTCACGCCGATGCTCTTTTTGAAGGCCATTTTTAAAAAGAAATCAAAACCACAAGGTTTTTGACTAAGCCCTTGACACAAGTCACTTTAGATATTTTTGTCACTGCTACGTGTAAACAAACTGATATGGAAGAAATTCTCCCACAAAGACTATTAATGGTTTGGAGTTAATAATATTTTTTTCCACCTTTTGTTGCCATCTGAAGCACTGATGTCTTTATTTATAGTAAGTTTCACCCCTCATTCGATCTTTCAGGTGCTATTCTGTTTTTAGCAAATTGCTCAATGCACAATCATACTAATGTATGTTGTATATCAAAAGAGTGCTTACATTATCAGGAACAGAGGAAAATAATTTTTTTATAAGCCCCAACAACTGTCGCTTTAAATTAGAACTAATTCCTTTCCAGCATACATATTCCGTTAAAGTTAATTTAAATTTAGACGTACCAATATGCAGATGGCTGTGTCTAAATTATATATGAGAATCAATATAAGATATGATTAAGGTGCTGAAATAGGAATGGGAAAACCTAGATTTGTAATCTGCTTTTAGGCACAAAAAATGGCAAAAACTCTGGGATAGGAATTATAGAATAGAATAACAGAGTTAGAAGGGACCTTGGAGGTCTTCTAGTCCAACCCCCTGCTTAGGCAGGAAACTCTACACCACTTCAGACAAATGGTTATCCAACATCTTCAAAACTTCCAGTGTTGGAGCAATCACAACTTCTGGAGGCAAGTTGTTCCACTGATCAATTGTTCTAACTGTCACGAAATTTCTCCTTAGTCCTAAATTGCTTCTCTCCTTGATGAGTTTCCACCCATTGCTTCTTGTCCTGCCCTCAAGTGCTTTGGAGAAGAGCTTGACTCCCTCTTCTTTGTGGCAGCCCCTGAGATATTGAAACACTGCTATCATGTCTCCCCTAGTCCTTCATTAAACTAGACAATTGACAATGGCAACTACCTATAAGGAAAACCTGTATAAAATGTTTTACAGGTGGCATTTGCTACGGGCAAGGCTAGCAAAAATGTTTAAAGACCTGTCCACCAAATGTTGGAAATGCAATCAAATACCAGGTTCATACTACCATATGTGGTGGACGTGCCCAAAGTGGGGCGGGGAATGGACGAAAATACATACAAGGTTAGAGAAGATTTATAGATTTAAAGCCAGAAATATTTTTTTTAATTATTATTAAAAAGTTTTACAGAAGGGGAATATGTAAGCCAGAAATATTTTTGTTAGGTAGATAGTGTCATCTCCACAATGAAAATGAAGTTGGACAAACTCCAGGAGACAGTGGACGATGGAGGGACCTGGCATGCTGTGGTCTGTGGGGTTGTGTTCTGCCCCAGCTACGGACCCCAAAGAACGCAGCACACACAAAGTCTGTACAAACCTGAGTTTACTAAATTAAATCAGTCTTTTTCAAACAAAGGCTGTTAATTAACTGTCTTAACAGCCTGCAAGAATCCAAAGAATAAATAATCGTAATCTTACTATGGTTGGCAGAAAGTCCAGAAGCAATTTGCAGGAAATTGATAAGAGAACTAAGATCAGGACGCGAAGGAGAGTGAATGCAGTTGTTCCCTGCAAATTGCCTCAGTCGTCGTCCTTCCTTAAGTAGGCTAAGGGAGTGGCCAATTAGCCCCAAGCCTTACTCTCGAGGAGACCTCCTCCTGAGGAACCACTCCTGCCTTTTGGCAGCTCTGCGCGCCCGTGCATCGAGAAGAGGCTCCTCCTCTTCTTCCTCTTCACTTATGGGAGCTTCTGGAGGTTCTGAAGGCCCTGGCTGAATCCCCGCCTCTGGCACCACATCTTCTCCAGCCTCCTCATTGTCTGACTCGAGCGCCAGCTGCACAGGCTGCTGGCGCAGCACCACACCAGCCTCCTTGCTGTCAGAATCAGCTACCAGCTGCACAGGCCATTGACAGGCCACAACAGGTTGTGAGGAATGACTTAGCAAAATATAAAAAAGGGGGCAGAGCTCTCATTGTATAGTTGGCCACTATCCAGAACTTTTTGACCCCTCCAAAAACAAATGAGTAGACCGGTGCCTCCAAAAACAAATGGGTAGACCGGTGCCTGCAAAAACAAATGAGTAGGCCGGTGCCTCCAAAAACAAATGAGTAGACCGGTGCCTCCAAAAACAAATGAGTAGACCGGTACAGCTCTGCAAGCAGTTAAAAGCCTGGTAGACCAGTACCTCTGCTAAATCCTAAAGAATTGTCACATGACCATCAAGCCACGCCCACAAAATAAGCCACACCCACAGAACCGGTAGTAAAAAAATTTAGAACCCATCCCTGGTGCACACGCTTTTGCCATGTGACAACAAAAAGTTTAGCCATCACTGTTCTAAAGCATCTGCTGGAGATCATCAAAGTACAGCACAGTCGTACCCAATAGCCAGTGCTAGAAAAATCTTTCTCCCCCCCAACATGCTTCTCTTTTATTGGGGTAATGCAAGTACTGGAATAACCAAATTAGATCTGGTGATATTGTTTTCAAGGCCTCCTTTTCACAGAGTTTGAGAATGAAGAAGTCAAGGATTCTATTCTATTCACTATTCACACAGTGAATCAGGCTGATTTTTTTTTTAAAAAAAATGCTTAAAAAAATGGATGCTTTTTCTTGGAAGATGCTAAGAATCTCACAGTAGGAGAATCCCTCCTGGACTCTGGATGTGTGAGCACACAAATGCATCTGAAGGGCACATCACTGAGCTAATTAACTGTGGGCTGCATGGCATGACAATTAAGTGGATTCATAGCTGGCTCATTCTTCCTCAAATTGAACAGAAGTATTCGAAGGTTGTCACAAGAATTAGTCCCAGGTCCTCTGCTCTTCAATATTTTATTTAATGCTCTGGATTAAGAGGAGAAGAGAATGCTTATCAGACATACTTAGCTTTGAGCAGAGATGACTGAGAGAGGCAATCATTAAATACTTTAAAGGATATCCAAATACAAGAAGATTAAGACCTGTTTTCTGTAATTTCAGAGAACAACGCAGATTCTGGCTGAATATCAGAAATAACTTCCTAGGAGTAAGAGAGGTTTGAAAATAACACCAGTCATACACAATAGAGTTAAGTCCCTGTTTTCTGGATGTGTTCATGAAGAAAATGGATGGTGGGATCCTTGCAATCCGTGCAAACCCCCCCCCCCCCCGGCATGCGATGGTTAGCCATCACTGGTATGGGGTTTCCTGCTCGAGCAGGAGATTGGACTAGAAGTCCCTTTTTTTTTTATTTGATTTATATGCCGCCCTTCTCCGGAGACTCAGGGCGGCTTACAATGCGCTAAGCAATAGCCTTCATCCTTTTGTATATTTATACAAAGTCAGCTTATTGCCCCCACAAACTGGGTCCTCAATTTACCTACCTTAGAAAGGATGGAAGGCTGAGTCAACCTTGAGCCTTGGAGAGATTCGAACCAGCAGAAATTGCAGGCAGCTGGGTTAATAACAGGGTGCACTAAACCCCTGTACTATCAAGGCTCTTATCAAGCCCTTCTAGCTCTATTCTGATTGATTGATAGATATCCTAAAGTATCGATATACAAAATATACTTAACTCTCGAGGATGAATTAATATTCAGGAAAACATCACTATCTTTCTCTCGCCGAAATTCATTTAACACAGCTAGCTTTCTAGAAAGTTTTTCGTTGTTGTTAAAATACGGGAAGAGAACTTGAAAAATTCGCTCGTATTTTCTAAGGGGAGATATTCCTTTCAAATCAATCTTGACAAGTTATCAAGAAAATATCATTTAAAAAAAAGAACTCAGAAATGGTACTATTCTTACTTAAAACGGCATTCAATTAATTAGTCTTTATGGAGTTCGTTGGAGGCATTGTAATCAGATTGTTACATATTATTAACTCCTGTAGGAATGCTCATTTAATTACCGACTTTGGTAAAAAGCTTTTGAAGAAAGTGTAAAAACACAACAGCTTTTTTTAGTTATAACGTGAAGGTGTTTTTTTTTTCCCTCTGTTCATTATTCCCATGCCATGAAAATGGATATTTGAAATTGGATATCATTGATTAATAATTAAAAAAAATATATGCTTTTATATAATCCCAATGTATATAAATCAGATGCGTAGCTTTTGTTCATTGTTTGCATTTGTTCATTTCCGTGCCGTTTTAAAAATGCAACGTTGGTGTATTTTTAAATTATTTTTTTTAAAAAAACGTTCTCTGAAGTTTGAATTAGGAGGGAATTATTCATTCATATGCAACTTAGAACTTTGCTGAGGCAAAAAAATCTGGTGACCATCTCCAGATGTTTCAAAAGTCCTCTGGAGGAATGTATCCCAACTCTTCAACCTTTCCTCAAAGTTTCCTCACATAGCATCCAATCCAATGATAGGATTCAAATTTTTTTACTACTAGTTCTGGGCATGGCTTGGCAGATGTGGTGTGGCTTGGTGGGCATGGCTTGGTGGGCATGGCAGGGTAAGGATACTGTAAAATCTCCATTCCCACCCCACTCCAGGGAAAGGTTACTGCAAAATCCCCATTTCCTCCCGATCAGCTGGGACTCGGGAGGCAGAGAATAGATGGGGGTGGGGCCAATCAGAGGTGGTATTTACCCGTTCTCTGAACTACTCAAAATTTCCGCTACCGGTTTGCCAGAACTGGTCAGAACCTGCTGAATACCACAATCTGGATCAGTCACCGAGGCCAAAGGTTTTGTCTTCCGAATTTTCAGATCCATACCAGGATATAACATAAGGGCTATCAATAGATTCAAACTCAATGTAATTCGCTCTAATCTTGATTGTAGGAAATATGGCTGCTGCAATAGAGTAGTAAATGTTTGGAACACTCTACCTGATCCTGTTGTTACGTCTCTCTAATCCCCATTCCTTTTACCTTAACCTGTCTACCGTGGACCTTTCATGTTTCTTAAGAGGTCCCTACGGGGGCGTGCATAAGCGCACCAGCGTGCCTACCATCCCTGTCCTACTGTCCCCATTTATATGTACTCATTCTATGTGTTTATGGTATGTTTTGCCTGTTTATATCCTTTTATTTGTGCCAATTTTTTTTTCATGTGTCCATGTCTATGTTTATGCTGTTACTTGTTTCCTTGTACTTGTTGAGAAAGAAAGAAAGAAAGAAAGAAAGAAAGAAAGAAAGAAAGAAAGAAAGAAAGAAAGAAAGAAGTAAGTAAACAAACAAACAAATAAATACTAGAGCTCATCTTCAGGGAACGTTGCCTTTAGCAAAGTCCATGTAGGTGTCAGGAAGGGCATCTGGCCAGTAAATGCTCAGTTCCATTCAACCGCTCTGACCCCACCTCTAAGCAAGGGAGTACAGCAGTGGTGAAATCCTACCAGTTCGCATCAGTTCGGGCAAACTGGTAGTGATAAAATCAAATTCCTATTAACTCCGTGGTCCGAGGAGCCACATCACAAATGAGCAACTGCAATTTGTGGCCAAGACGACTCTCCCATGGTTCATCACATAAAAGCAGTAAGTAACCTAACAAGAATAACATGTTCTCACACCAGTGCCACAAACTGGACCCAAACCAGTTATAAATTGAAGCAATCAATAAGAGTTCAGGACAAACCTACCACAATACACAACGACTTAGTGGTTTATGGGTTTATTATTCTTTGAAGGCTCCAAAACAATCGGTATATAACCAGGGCAATAAGATTGCAAGGAAGAGACAAACCTATCTCATCCTCTCTGGCGTTTGACTTGCAGAAAAGCAGATAAAGGAGAAATTTAAATCCTCAGCTGCCTTTAAACCTTGGCTATGTGTTCATCCTTGAATGAGGAGGGGGGGGATGCTTCAGTTCATGGACCGCTGCATTTTCAGAGATCTCAAAAGAAATCTAAACTTCTGAGAAAGAAACCTTATCTGAGCTTTGTTTATTTTGCTTCTCTTCCTGTCTGTCACATATCAAGCCACAAATTGAGTATGGAATGTATGCAACGAGAAGGGGAAAAAAATAAATAAATCAGACCATCACTTTATTTTCTCTTCTTTTCACTTTTCAAGTTTAAAGACAGTGCAGGTAGTTTTCCGATGTACGAGCCCAACATTTCTGTTGCTAGGTGAATTTTGCCCCGTTTTTGTTCTGCCCCAGCTACGGACCCCAAAGAACGCAGCACACACAAAGTCTGTACAAACCTTAGTTTACTAAATTAAATCAGTCTTTTTTCAAATGAAGGCTGCTAATTAACTTTCTTAACAGCCTACAAGATTCCAAAGAATAAATAATCGTAATCTTACTATAGTTGGCAGAAAGCCCAGAAGCAATTTGCAGAGAACTAAGATCAAGACGTGAAGGAGAGTGTACGAAGTTGTTCCCTGTAAATTGCCTCAGTCGTCGTCCTTCCTTAAATAGGCTAGGGGAGTGGCCAATTAGCCCCAAGCCTTACTCTCGAGGAGACCTCCTCCTGAGGAGCCACTCCTGCCTTTTGGAAGCTCTGTGCACCCATGCATTGAGAAGAGGCTCCTCCTCTTCTTCCTCTTCACTTATGGGAGCTTCTAGAGGTTCTGAAGGCCCTGGCTGAATCCCCGCCTCTGGCACCACATCTTCTCCAGCCTCCTCATTGTCCGACTCGAGTGTCAGCTGCACAGGCTGCTGGCGCATCACCACACCAGCCTCCTCACTGTCGAATCAGCTACCAGCTGCACAGGCCGCTGACGGGCCACAACAGTTTTATGATCTTTCGTGCCATGTTTCTTAAGCGAATCACTGCAGTGGATAAGTTAGTCACATGGCCATTCAGGGAATCTGGCTTCCCCATGGAATTGACTGGTCAGAAGGTCACAAAAGGGGATCACGTGACCCTGGGACACCGCAATCATCATAAATATGAATCCGTTGCCAAGCGTCTGGATTTTTGAACCTGTGATCATCCAATACTGTACTGGTCAAGAGTGTGAAAAAACGGAGAGAACACTTTTTCTCAGTGCTGTTGTAACTTTGAATGGTCATTAAATGAACTGTTGTAAGTTGAGGACTACCTGTATTAAGGGTAGAGAAATTGGTAAAGGTAAAGAAATCCTTCTTCAAGGCTAGGATTGCATTCATTCTTTTCCTTTCGTTTTTTCCTTTAGTTATATGTTATAAATTATGTAACACTTAGACCATAATAGATGTCTGTTTGTCTGTCTCCACCATCTATCTGTCTGTCTGTCTGTCTGTCTGTCTATTATCTATCTATCTATCTATCTATCTATCTATCTATCTATCTATCTATCTATCTATCTATCTATCTATCAATATCTATTTATCATTTATCTATCTATCTATCTATCTATCTATCTATCTATCTATCTATCTATTTATCTATCTATTTATCTATCATCTGTCTGTCCGTCCATCCATTTATCATCTATCTATATCTGTCTGTCTATCATGTCTGTCTGCTATTCCATCCATCCATCCATCCATCCATCCATCCATCATCTATCTATATCTGTCCATCAGTCCATCTGTCCATCTGTCCATCATCCGTCCATCATCCATCCATCATCCATCCATTATCTATCTATCTATCTATCTATCTATCTATCTATCTATCTATCTATCTATCTATCTATCTATCTATCATCTGTCTGTCCGTCGATCCATTTATCATCTATCTATATCTGTCTGTCTATCATGTCTGTCTGCTATTCCATCCATCCATCCATCCATCCATCCATCCATCCATCCATCCATCATCTATCTATATCTGTCCATCCGTCGTCTGTCCATCCGTCCATCATCCGTCCATCATCCATCCATCATCCATCCATTATCTATCTATCTATCTATCTGTCTGTCTGTCTGTCTGTCTGTCTGTCTCTATCTATCTGTCTATCTGTCTATCTATCTATCATCCATCCATCATCTATCTATGTCTCTGTCTGTCTGTCTGTCCGTCCGTCCGTCCGTCCATCCGTCCGTCCATCCATCCATCCATCCATCCATCCATCCATCCATCCATCCATCCATCTATCTATCTATCTATCTATCTATCTATCTATCTATCTATCTATCTATCTATCTATCTATCAATCATTTGATATGGTGAGCCTATAATGGAAAAGAATTTCATTCAGAAACAGAGCCATCCTCTTTCTACACAATGCCAAATTTGATGCATAGTCAGTAAGCCGAAGAAGATTTTTTTTTTTTAATTGAATTAACTTTTAAAAGAAATCTCGGAAACAGACCTGGTGGATGTATATCCGCCCCAGAGGTTGAAATTTAATCCAGAACATATTAAGATACTCTTGCATGCACCAATTGCAATTTGCTCTTCAAATGGTGGTCCATCCCATTATCAAACAGCTGGATTACAGTGTCAGCACAGCCTGAGTAATCTTCACTCAGATCACATGGCTGATGAGATCTCACTAGGTAGTCAGAAGAAAGCCACAGTTTCTAAGCTCTGCAATCAGGGCAATCAGAAGTGTGGGAATTGCTAAAAGAATGCATTAATCTACAAACCTTTTGTTTCACATTTTTGTGCAAGTCTGAAAAACAACAGGCTGCATTAATAAGTAGCTGAGGGGCTGATGTAAGATCTGAAGCATATGTTCAAAATCATTTTCAAAACATGCGGAGTCTTAAAAACATGCGTATGTGATATACAGTCACGCCAACTGTTAAGTACGCACCAGTAATTCTTCCCTTTCGATTTGTGGATTAAGAATTTTGCTTTCAAAAATCCTATCGCTCATTTCTTCTGCAACCCACCTCTCAAAAAAAACTCCTCCCCTGGTCCATAATTATGAAAATGTTCACCTTTTAAAAAATGCCGTTTTCGCCTTTTCCTTTTCCAAATATGTTGATGGTCTGGCACTATATGAGCAATTCGTGATTTTTTTTTTCCTTACTTTCTTGATTTGTTATCAGGGTGAAGCAAAGCAATTGGAGATCCTAGTAGATGACATCGTGGCTTTATAGATTTTTACAGCATAGAATACAGAATAATAGAATAGGAAAGGAACTTGGAGGCCTTCTAGTCCAACCCCTTGCTCAAGCAGGAGATCCTATACCAGGGGTCGGGAACCTTAAAGGAACAGGAAGCCCCCCATTCAATTCTGGAGTTGACCCGAAGTCCGGTTCCCCCACCATAGAGTCTCCTCCTAGCGCGACATCCTTTTTCCCCTACCTGTCCTAACTGAAAGCCCTATCAATTGTGGAGCTGACCAGAAAACCCACCCCTTGCCATAGAGTCTCTTCCTGGTCCGCCGTGCTTTTCCTCCCCATAACTGGAAGCTCCTGTCAAAATTGTGGCAGCGACAGGGAGCCGCAACAGAGTGATGAAAGAGCCACATGTGGCTCCAGAGCCACAGGTTGCTGACTCCTGCCTGTTGTGGCTCCATTACCTGAGCCTGTGTCATCGGCAGGAGAGGACTCCGAGAGTGAAGGAGAGGAGTTGGCAAGGCCTCCCTCTCCAGGACCCTCCTCTCTGGCAATGCCTTCGGTGTCCGCTGAAGGGCAAGAGATAGGGCCGGGGCCAAGCACGTCCACGCAGCCACAGATGGACAGTGATGAGGGTAATGAATCTTGGCTGGATCCACGCCAGCGTCGCAGAGATAAGCGCGCGCAACAGAAGAAAAGGCATGCTCGAGATTAGGCTGAATCACTGGACCACATCCCACAGGATATAAAAGGGAGCGTGGTGGCCAGTCAAACCTTGTGACGAACAAAGCTGAAAGCTTCCACGCCATTCTGCATTGCCAGACTTTTGCTATAGACCTTGCTGGATTATCTCTGGACTTGATTAACTCTGTAATTATTGAGCTGTTTCTTTTGATGTATCAGAAGTGGGGAGAAGTTATCTCTCCTCTTCGTAAATAATAAACTCTTGGCAGGCAGCCACTAGGTTGTTGCCAAGTTCCGTTATCATAAGGAAAAGGATTTTCCCGGTTGGTTTGGTCTTTAACTCTTGAACGTCTGTTGGTGTGTGTGGGTGTGGTTGGGGACAGAACACTGCCCTATACCATTTCAGACAAATGGCTGTCCAGTCTCTTCTTAAAAGCCTGCAATAATGGAGCACCCACAACTTCTGAAGGCAAGCTGTTCTACTGGTGACTTGTTCTCGTTGTTAGGAAGTTTCTTCTTAGTTCTAGGTTGCTTCTCTCCTTGATTAGTTTTCATCCATTGTCTTTTGTCTTGCCTCTGATGCTTTGGAGAATAGGTTGACTCCCTCTTCTTTGCAGCAGCTCCTCAAATATTGGAACACTACTATCATGTCACCTCTCGTCCTTCTTTTCACTAGACTAGACAAACCCAGTTCCTGCAACTGTTCTTCATATGTTTTAGCTTCCAGTTTCCTAATCCTTTTAGTTGCTCTTCTCTGCACTCTTTCCAAATCTCAACATATTTTTTTATAATATGATGACCAAAACTGAAAGTTATTTGTTATTTATTGGCTAAGCACCTTTCTATTCTACTTGACCTGAAAGACTGGCCCAACAGACATAAGTGACTGATTTCAGTAAGAGCAATATGTCCGGAAAGAGGAGTGGTGCGGTGGCCTAGAGGTGGAGCTCTTGCCTCACAATCAGAAGGCTGTGAGTTCGATCTTAGGTAGAGGCAAATGTTTCTCTCTCTGGGCGCAAGGAGAATATATCTGCTGAACAAGATTCCGCATTGGTGACAGGAAGGGCATCTGGCCAGTAAACACTCTGCTAGCTCTATTCAGTTGCCCAGACTCCACCCCGCAAGGGATTATGTGGTTGTTAAAAGATGATGATGAACATGTCTGGGGGAAAAAACAGTTCTTGTTTCACTGTTAATCAATTTCAGGATTTTTGGATAAATGGGTGAAAATTATGATACGGTGTAGAATAGAATAGAATAGAATTTTTTATTGGCCAAGTGTGATTGGACACACAAGGAATTTGTCTTCAGTGCATACGCTCTCAGTGTACATAAAAGAAAAGATACATTCATCAGGAATCATAAGGTACTTTCCAAGGGTACTTTCTTCCATCAGTGGTGGAATTGTCCATCGACTAGACGTTATTGGGGGAAAATACAGCAGTGGCTGCTGGAAATAACAGGTATGAGCTTTTCCCTTCACCCAGACCTCTCCTTACTAGGAATAAGACCGGACCACATTGACAACAAGGATTGGTACATATTTGTCCATGTCACAACAGCGGCAAGAATGGCATTTGCCCAACTGTGGAAAGATGCAGATACGCCCCCCCAACCATCTGATAATTAATAAGATTCTTCGATGTGCTGAGATGGACAGGTTAACATATATATTAAAAGATAAGAAAGACTCAATATATAATAAAAGTTGGGACAGATGCTTTGTCGGGCTTAAAAAAAGGTTAAACCTAGGGTGATAAGATTTTATTAGATTAAATAGATACTTAATAGGCTATATAATTCTTTATAATCTTGAAAAAAAACAGGCCAATTGTTTTGTAGATAATTAAAAGAACTTGATTGTATTGAAATGTTTGGTTAGGATGATATTAGTTAATATTAATTGGAGAGTGAGTTTAACTCTCAGTTAGTCATGTTTGTTGTTTCGTTTTAGTCTTGTGTTTATGTGTCCTTACATTTCATTTCTTATGTTGTTTTCCAATCATTATTATGTGTCAATTTTACTGTAAATATTTAATAAAGATATTTAAAAAAAAAAAAGAATCATAAGGTACAACACTTAAAGATAGTCATAGGGAACAAACTGTTCCAGCTTATACTGAAGAAAATCAAAATGGAGTTATTCCAAGTTCTTTTCTCACATTTTCCTTTCTTGGGGCTGTGTAATCTTTCTCCAATCTGCCCTTTATGGCTTGCTCGCTTGTGTGTGTGTGTGTTTTTTCCCCATCCTCAAGGTTTGCTTCTGCAATCCTTCAAACCAAATAATAAACGCTAAGTCACCACAAAGAACGGCGAAGCATCTGTCTGCTTCCGACTTCAAAACTCTTTGCGCCCGCAAAATGAACTCGTGAAAATGCGGAATAATAAACGGCCTTTCATACCACAGGCCTTCGTGGAATTCCCAATTAAAGCACAAAGCAGAGCTTAATATAAGTTATACATACTTTTCAGACTTTCTGCTTTTATCGCAACGTATTTCGCTCTGTTCCAGAAGGGATCTGAAACAGCAAGCTGTCAGGAGAAAAAAAAAATGACACTGCAGACTAAAGAGAAATTGACGCAAAGCTGATTTAACAACACAATATCCCTATGTCATTATCTTCAGTATTATAAAAGGGGGGGGAAATGCACCTTTTTTTTTTTTTTGCAATTACGTACTAGATGTAACTTTTTGCCTTCCTGTACGCTTAAATCAGAATAATAAGGAAATACATGTGTGCATTTGAACTGTATCTAATCACATACATAAACAGAAAGCTGTCACATTTGGAAGAAACGGAGAGGTAAGGAAAGATTGAGAAAGATTAAATCATAGAAGCATTTTTCACCCTTTTTTCCTCCCGAAAAATGGTTAACCTTCAATTAGAAAGAGAAATGTAGTTGCATTCTGTTTTCCGAATGAGAATATTTCGGCAAATTTCTAATCTGTGTGGTAAGCTTATTTTTAAGGTTTTTTTTTTAGAAGGAAAAATTAGTTTCAGGAATGATTGCAACCTTCTTACCTATCGAGTGAAAACAGGAATGGGTAAGAAATTTATCTCGGCAGACTGCTAATATGAAATGCACTACAAACATCCGTTTTTTCAAAATGCCGTGGACTCATTTGTAACTCAAAATATGCATTCTGGGGGAGAAAAAGATGCACAGATTTGCAATTCGCTAATTTAAAAAAGAAATGTGTAGAAATTCCACAAGCTGGGAAAAACACATCTCAAAGCCCATTAGGGAGGATACATGAAGAAGATGCATACAAAATATATATTTTTTTTTAAAAAAATAAGCCACCCATTTTTCTGATCTAGGCTTCCTGAGAAAGCATAAATCACAATTTTAGTCCCAAAAAACCCCTGTTTTATTGAGACAGCTGTGAAGTATGGTCATTCACAGCCCTTAATGATTCACAAACAGTCTGTGCAGATTCCAAGAGATGTCTGCTCAAGTTGACACAGTCGTTCAGGGTAATGTTCAGAGGTGGATTTCAACAGATTCTGACCAGTTCTAGAGAACCGGTAGCGGAAATTTTGAGTAGTTCAGAG
Source organism: Pantherophis guttatus (assembly GCF_059756535.1). Classification (NCBI taxonomy): domain Eukaryota; kingdom Metazoa; phylum Chordata; class Lepidosauria; order Squamata; family Colubridae; genus Pantherophis; species Pantherophis guttatus. Next base: position 77,364,056 of record NC_142070.1, on the reverse strand, counting down.
AACCAATAAATACAGTTCCACCTCTGACTGGCCCCGCCCCCATCTATTCTCTGCCTCCCAAGTCCCAGCTGATCAGGAGGAAATTGGGATTTTGCAATAACCTTCCCCTGGAGTGGGGTGGGAATGGAGATTTTACAGTAACCTTCCCCAGGAGTGGGGTAGGAATGGAGATTTTACAGTATCCTTATCCTGCCATGCCCACCAAGCCACGCCCACCAAGCCACACCACTTCCACCAAGCCACGCCCACAGAACCGGTAGTAAAAAAAATTGAATCGTACCATTGGATTGGATCCTATGTGAGGAAACTTTGAGGAAAGGTTGAAGAGTTGGGATACATTCCTCCACAGGACTTTTGAAACATCTGGAGATGGTCACCAGATTTTTTTGCCTCAGCAAAGTTCTAAGTTGCATATGAATGAATAATTCCCTCCTAATTCAAACTTCAGAGAACGTTTTTTTTAAAAAAATAATTTAAAAATACACCAACGTTGCATTTTTAAAACGGCACGGAAATGAACAAATGCAAACAATGCCCACCAAGCCATACCCACAAAACCGGTAGTAAAAATTTTTGAAACCCACCACTGGTAATGTTGATATCTCCCTTGAAACGCTGCCAGAGACCTAATTGCCAATTAGTTTTGCAAGGCCAAACGTAGCACAGAGTCAAACAGGACCTCTCAGAGCTTGAACCGACTATATGAACTAATTGCTTCCTGCAAAGGCTCACGTCCATTTGCTCCTCTTTTATGTCTTTATGGGAGGGGCCAATCAACTCCAAGCCTTACTCCTGAGTTGCCCTTTTTTTCCTTAATTGTTCTTGCCTTCTGGAAGCTCTTCGCATGCTTGCACTGGGAACAGGCTCACACTGTTCTTCTGCCTCACTGATGTCAGATTCCGGAGACTCCGGAGGCAGCACATAATGACCAGATGGCCCTGGCCCCCTCTCTGCCTCCGATGCAGAGCCCTCGACCGAGCCTTCCCCAGACTCCAGGACTGTCCCGTGTTCCTCCCCAACCTCCTCACTGTCCGACTCTGCTGCCAACTCCGCAGGCCACTGGTGGACTACAACACCATGTAAAAGAAAGAAAGAAAGAATGTGTCTAGTAAAATGAAAAGTTTGGGAGAGAAACTCGAATGGCAAAAACTGCATGTCCTTACTTCGGCGAGCTTAGAAATAGGAAGGTGAAATTCATCGGCAGATTTCTGCATCTTAAATGGAAGGCGCAAGAAGCAATTGCTTAGAAAGAAAGAAAGATGATGGGTTAGAATAAGAATCAGGAACCATGAACCTTTGTTTGTTGTTCCCAAGGGAAAGCAAGCAGTGTGGGGAGATTCTTGTAATATAGGTAGAATGCAATGAAGTAGCTGCCTTGAAGCTTTACGAGTGGATCTATAGTAGTGGCCAAAATTGTGGAAACCTTTTGGGGAAAGTGTATTTTCTAAAACTAGCTAATAACAACATTTTCTTTTTCCAAAAAAAAAAGGTTTTTATTTTTATAAACAAACAAACATCCAATACATAATCAAACAATCAGTGTATCATCTGAGTACATCTTTTGTGTCTTCTCCCTACTCCTCAATTATTTCACATATCTTAATATTTATCATTTCATTTACTATGCCATTTCTCCCACCTTTCTTTACACTATTACTCTCTCTATATATATATACCTCTTCTCCAACCAATGATAACATTGCCTCCATATCTTAAAATATTCCGATTCCTCTCTTTCTTTAAGTATCAAAGTCAATATATTCATTTCTGCACAATCCAATATTTTCTTAATTATTTCTCCCTCCATAGGGATTTTCTCTGCTTTCCATCTTTGCGCAAATACTATCCTCGCTGCAGTTAACACCTTTTCTTGGAGTAGTACCATAAAATTATATATCAATGGAAAGACAATTTAATCAAGAATATAATGCAATAACGTTTATGAAGGATCTGCTATTAGAATAGCAGTTACAGTACAAAAAAGAAAAGTGAAACACGTAGAAAAAAACAAGATATATAAAAATGATCACCATAGAAAAAACAAGATATACAAAAATGATCCCCATGTCAGTGAATACTTAGTTGGGTAAACTTTAGCATGAATGACGGCCTTACAATGTCTTCCCATGGAGTGAACCAAGTCTTTTAATTCTGCAGCTGTTCTAATGTGAAACCAAGATTGAATGATGGCTTCTATTAACTGGGTTTTATTGCTGGGTCGCCTCTGACTAACAAGTTTCTTTAGTCGGCTCCATAGATTTTCCATTGGGTTAAGGTCTGGGCTATTCCCAGGCCATTCCAGCAGTGGAATAGGATTATCTTGAAACTCCACCCAAAAAAAAAAAAAAAAAGTGGTGTTATTAGCCATCAAACCTCACAAATACACTTTTCCCAAAAGGTTTGCACAATTTTGGCTACTACTGTGGTTGCCTGCCCCTGACGTATTCTTTCCTTTGTTTAACTCATTTGGGTGTATGTCCCGTCTCTGTGATTTAGAGGAAATGCCTTTTTTTAAGTTTATTTTCACGACGTCTTTCGGAGACCTTATGGTTCTTTCCACTGTACAAATGTTATCTGTTGGTGTTATGTAGATGGGCCTATTCTGGTCAAATGAGGATAAGCCTAATTAGTTCGCCATATGCTCACTTTCACTTATAAATTGAAAAATCGGCTTCGTGCCATTGATACATCCACTGTTGTCATCTCCTGCTGCTGAGGATATCACGGAAGCAATCAGCTTCCTTAGCCAAGTGTACTCTCATATGCTATTGCGTATGAGATGCGATCTTTTTCTTTCTCTCACACACATGCGCGCATGCAAGCTGCACGCCCGAACGACACTCTGCTCCAGTTTGCTTAATAAAATATTCAGTAGAGCAACAAAGAACTACAGAAAAAAAGAGACACACAGAGAGAGAATTTTGCCCTGAGGACAGCTGCTTATTAGTTATGCCAAGATACCTTTTCAATTGCCCGAACGGAAAGATGAGAATCATTAAAAGGTGCATTCACGTTGGCTAGTTTTAATATATTTATGGCGCCAGTTCTTCTGCTTTTTCCTCTAAAAGGAGGAGGCCAGCATTCCCGCAGGATCATTAATTAGGATGAAAATAATCAAAGGCACATCTTGGCTGTTACAGTACATCAAATTTTTTTACTACCGGTTCTGTGGATGTGGCTTGGTGGGCGTGGTGTGGCTTGGTGGGCATGGCAGGGAAGGATATTGCAAAATCTCCATTCCCTTCCCACCCCTGGGGGAAGGATACTGCAAAATTCGCATACTGCAAAATTCCCATTCCCTCCCCACCCCTGGGGGAAGGATACTGCAAAATCCCCATTCCCTCCCCACTCCAGGGGAAGGATACTGCAAAATTCGCATACTGCAAAATTCCCATTCCCTCCCCACCCCTGGGGGAAGGATACTGCAAAATCCCCATTCCCTCCCCACTCCAGGGGAAGGATACTGCAAAATTCCAATTTCCTCCCCACACTTGGGGGAAGGATATTGCAAAGTATCCATTTCCACCCCACTCCAGGGGGGTATTTTCCGGTTCTCTGAACTGCTCAAAATTTCCACTACTGGTTCTCCAGAACCTGCTGGATTTCACCCCTGGATTTTTCCTAGGAAAAGGAAAGGTTTTCCAAAGATTTTTTATTTTAATCCTTAGTGTTGAGACTTGTGTCATTTCAGAAAATGCCCAGCAGGAATTTCTTTCTTGAAGTCTTTCCTTGACGCGGAACTGAAGTGTAGGAAGTCTTGAAGTCACAGATTGATTGAAGGGAGACTTGTGCAAACAAGAAGCGGAATATTGATTCTCGGTATCATCATAAAATATGCAGGAATAATGATCTCTGTGGAAGTCCGTTGCTCCGAAATTCTTCTTCTAATTGGAACTCATCTCCACTGGAGTACTTTGCCCAAAAATAGATTGCCAAGGAAGTAATAAAAGAGATATTTGATTTTTTTCATATCCCTCCGCCTTCTAAAGTGGGTTTTGATTTCTTAAAACGAACCACTTTCTCCTACAAGGAACTGGAGCAAATTAAATAGTCAGAAGAAATAGAGCTGGGAGGGACTTCCAGTCATCTAGTCCAACCCCCTGTTCTCTTAGGATACCTGTACTATTTCTGACAAATGGCTGTCCAGTCTCTTCTTAAAAGCATCCAGAGATGAAGCATCCACAATTTCTGAAGGGAAACTGTTCTACTGGTTAATTGTCCTCACTGTTAGGAATTTTCTCCTCAGTTCTAGATTGCTTCTCTCCTTGTTTAGTTTTCATCCATTGTTTCTTGTCCTGCCTACAGGGGCTTTGCTAATTAAATTTTATTTATTTATTTATTTTATTTTCCAATTTATATATCGCCCTTCTCCCTGAGGACTCAGGGCAGTGTACAGCCGAATAAAAACATAAATTACAAACATTAAAATAGTATTAAAAGAATATATATAAATTTGGCCCCGTAATTTAAGAACAATAACAAACCCATTTAAAACATTTAAAAAATTAAGAAAAAAGTTAAGCCAGCCCGGCTTGCTGAAAAAAAAAAAAGTTGACCCCTTCCTCTTTGTGGCAGCCTCTCAAATACTGCTATCATGTCCTCCCTAGTCTTTCTCTTCTCTTGACTAGGTATACTAGATTTAAGTAGTTTCTGGGATGGTCTAAACTTCCCACCAGATTCATACCTGGTGACTTTCTCTATTTCCCAGATATTTAAAGACCTGAATTCTTTCAATTTTCTTAAGCTCTCGTGTCAAGAAAGAACGAACTTGGATGTTTACGCAGGGACTAGAAATAGGAAACTCATTTTGGAGTTTTACCTCAGAGATCTGAGTCCTCTCTCTGTCTGTAGAAATCTATCCGGCCTCTAGGAAGCGATAGGTTTAAGAAATTGGGAGTGAGAATATTATGATCCTATAGGTAACCGTTAATAGAGAATAGAATAGAATAACAAAACTGGAAGGGAGCTTAGAGGTCTTCTAGTCCAACCTCCTGCCTAGGCAGGAAACCCAACACCACTTCAGACAAATGGTTATTCAACATCTTCTTAAAAACTTCCAGTGTTGGAGCATTCACAACTTCTGGAGGCAAGTTGTTCTGCTGGTTAATTGTTCTCACTGTCAGGAAATTCCTCCTTAGTTCTAAGTTGCTTCTCTCCTTGATTAGTTTCCACCCTTTGCTTCTTGTCCTGCCTTCAGGTGCTGTGGAGAATAGCTTGACTCCCTCTTCTTTGGGGCAGCCCCTGAGATATTGGAAGACTGCTATCATGTCACCTCTAGTCCTTCTTTTCATTAAACTAGACATACCCAGTTCCTGCAACTGTTCTTCATATGTTTTAGCCTCCAGTCCCCTAATCATCTTCGTTGCTCTTCTCTGCACTCTTTCTAGAGTCTCCACATCTTTTTTACATGGTGGCGACCAAAACTGAAAGCAATATTCCAAGTGTGGCCTTACCAAGACATTACAAAGTGGTATTAACACTTCACGTGATCTTGATTCTATCCCTCTGTTTATGCAGCCTAGAACTGTGTTGGCTTTTTTGGCAGCTGCTGCACACGGCTGGCTCCTATTTAAATGGTTGTCCACTAGGACTCCAAGAATGAGTCTTATAGAAGTCAATTGGGCTTACTTCTAGGTAAATCATGTTTTGTTTTCTTCAAATTTGGTTTTAATGAGGTTTAAGAGCCTGTCATACATCGAATTATGCCTTCTTTAATGTCTTCAGAATCCATGCAGCACCTGCATACTTTAATTAAAGAAACCCCCCTCTCCTACTAAAAATCTGTTTTGCCAATATTTCTCACGGGGGAAAAAAAAGAAAAAACCAGAAAAGTAAATATTGCTTTTATGATAAGGCTCTTTTACAAGGCTCAATTTAATCATGCAGAACTTCAATACTGCATGACTGATTTTTCACTGACACAGAAAAGTAGACATTTGATTCCCTGTTTTGTTTTGTTGGTTAATAACCAAATCCTTGTTGTGCTTTTTGAACATAACAATAGCTTGGAGAGGAATTTAAAGCCAACAAGTCTTTTTTCTTTTTCCTCCCCTTCTCTTTCATGTGATTCAAAGGATAAAGTTTTATTCACAAAATGATATTAATATTCATTAATATTTAAGAATTTGTCACATTAAGTAAGCTGAGATTTTTTTAAAAATAAAAAATTAGGCAAGACACGGCGGAGACGGTTGAACTAAGGCAGTCGTAATTGAGTTATTTCGAATGTCTTTGGTAAAACCTTCAGATATTGAAGGTCTATTTTCCTAGTGGGGAAAAAAAAATGCTAGAAATGAGTTGTGCAAAAATTTGGAGCAACAAAATTAGACCATTAAGAGAAGTGCTTATTAAAATGTGCACAGCCCTTTTACTAATATGAGGCCATTTTTTCCCCCACCAAATTCATAAACCCCAGGGCAAAAACTGAGATTGTAGCTAGCAAAACCTGGAGGAAAATTAAATTTATGGTATTGTCCAACCATAAGCCAATATTCTAAGATTTCCTTAAGATGGATAGACCAAAAACAAACAAAATAACACCCATGCTACCAGGAGCATAAAATCTTCTTGACTTTGATGTTTGTCTTTTCTTCAGGCTAAATCTCATCAAAAATCAGCAGAAGAAAACAAGGGTTTCTTCTGATACGCCTCTGGTCGGTATTTCATAATGAAATCCCCAGATGTTGGTCAATATAACCATATGCATCCCAGAATGTATGTCATGGCCCCCTCAGAGCCTGATTCAGAGAAGGAGAAGGAGAAGAAGGAGAAAAGAAGAAGGAGAAGAAAAGAGGAGAGGAGAAGGAGAAGGAGGAAGAGGAGGAGAAGGAGAAGAGAAGAAGGAGAAGGAGAGAAAAGGAGGAGGAGGAGAAGGAGGAGAAGAAGAAGGAGAAGAAGAGAGGAGGAGGAAGGGGAAGGAGGAGGTAGAGAAGGAGAAAAAGAAGAAGAAGAGAAGAAGGAGAAGAAGAGAGGAGGAGGAGGAGGAGGAGGAGAAGAAGGAGAAAAAGAGAGGAGGAGACAGATAAGAGGAGAAGAAGGAGAAGAAAACAGGAGGAGGAGGAGGAGAGAGGAGGAGGAGGAGGAGAAGGAGAAGAAGAGAGGAGGAGACAGAGAAGAGGAGTAGAAGGGGAAGAAAACAGGAGGAGGAGGAGGAGAGAGGAGGAGGAAAGGAGAAGAAGAAGAGGAGAAGAAGGAGAAGAAAAGAGGAGGAGGAGAAGGAGGAGGAGAAGGAGGAGAAGAAGGAGAAGGAGAAGAAGAGAGGAGGAGGAGGGGAAGAAGAAGAGAAGGAGAAGGAGAAGAAAGGAGGAGGAGGAGAAGAGGAGAAGAAGGAGAAGAAGAGAGGAGGAGGAAGGGGAAGGAGGAGGTGGAGAAGGAGAAGGAGAAAGAGAAGAAGAAGAGAAGAAGGAGAAGAAAAGAGGAGGAGGGGGAGAAAAAGAAGGAGAAGAAGAGAGGAGGAGGAGAAGGAGGGGAAGAGGAGAAGAAGGAGGAGAAGGGAGGAGGAGACAGATAAGAGAAGAAGAAGGGGAAGAAAACAGGAGGAGGAGGAAAAGGAGAAGAAGAGAGGAGGAGGAGGAGGAGAAGGAGAAGGAGAAGAAGGAGAAGAGGAGAAGAAGGAGAAGAAGAGAGGAGGAGACAGAGAAGAGGAGAAGAAGGGGAAGAAAACAGGAGGAGGAGGAGGAGAGAGGAAGAGGAGGAGTAGAAGGAGAAGAAGAGAGGGGGAGGAGGGGAAGAAGAAGGATCAGAAGGAGAAGAGGAGAAGAAGGAGAAGAAAAGAGGAGGAGGAGAAACTGGGACCATCTGACAGTGAAGGCATGCCAGGGGCTGAGTACGATGCTCTCCTGGGCCCATCAGGCATTGGGGGAGGTGGTTGACCAGACAGAGAGATGCCTACCTGTACAGACACAGACGAGGATTGACTGCTGATGGGCAATGGGGCTGATAGGCAGCCAATCTCCTCTGAGGAGGAACAGCTGCTTCCTCCATTCGGTCCAAGGACAAGGAGAGTGAAGTGGAGGCAAGTCCAGAGAAGGGCTGCAAAGCTACTCAGGAGGAGGTCACCTTACCCCTCCTCACAAGGAACACTGGAGGGAAGTAACTTAAGGAGAAGCTATGGGAAGAGTTAGTCTTTAGCGCCTGAAAGTACAGAAATAGGAGACAGCAATAAGGTGTTATTATATATTAAGCCATTGGAGAGGAATTGGGTCAGACCATTCAGGAAACGTAAGGCATTTATGAATTGCTAGGTCCTCAGGATTAATCTGGGAACCTTTTTGCAAGCAAAAATCTAATTCTCCAAGCATCAGACTCTCCAAAAGAATTGAAAAAGACAACAAACATACCAAATCAGTTATTTATTTATTTTTTTTGCTTTCCATAGTAGCTCATTTTGTTCCCGATTCGGGTTGAATGTCTTCTGAAAGGCTAAGAATGATGCTTAGAACATAGAGAAACAGAGCTGGAAGGGACTTTGGAGGTCTTCTAATCCAACCCCCTGTTTGAGACCCTATACCCAGGATGGCGAACCTATGGCACGCGTGCCATCTGTGGCACGCGGAGCCATATCGGTGGGCACGCAAGCTCAGCTCTGGCTGTTTCCTGCCTCTGGAGGGCCTGAGTGGGTGGGTAAGGCCCGTTTTTCGCTCTCCCCAGGCTCCAGAGCCTTTCTAGGAGCCTGGGGAGGGCAAAAACGGTGGGACCGGAAGTCAGCAAACGGGCCGTTTTTGTCGTCTCGAGGGCCTCGGGTGGGGCAGAAGGCCGTTTTCACCCTCCCCAGGCTGCTAGAGAGCCTGTGGAGAGCAAAAAATGGGCCTAACGGGCTCATTGTGCCATCACGTGCCAAAAGCGGGGGCAGCGCGGGGCGGGTTGTGCGTGCATGGACAGGATGCACAGAATTATGGGTGTGGGCACGCGTGTGCGACCCCCTCTGGGTCATCACTGCCCTATACCATTTCAGACAAATGGCTGTCTGTCCGGTCTCTTCTTAAAAACCTCCAGTGTTGGAGCACCCACAATTTCTGGAGGCAAGTTGTTGCATTGGTTAATTGCTCTCACCGTTAGGCAGTCATGGGATTCAAATAATTTAACAACCGGTTCTCTGCCCTAATGACAGTTTGGGTGGGTGTGGCCAGGATGTGTGACAGGCAGCACTCGGCCTCCTGCACCCCCCTAGGAGCAAAAATGGGCCGCAAGGGGAGGATGCGCCTCCCCGCCCCTCCTGCCCCCCATTTTTGGCCTATTAGGCCTACCTTCAGCCTCCTGGGAGTGAAATGGGCTGTGGCAGGGGGGCGCACAGCAGAGGTGGGTTGCCCCCAGTTCGAACCGGTAGTAAAACTGGCGGGAGGCCCCGCCCACCACCCCGGATGTTGTCATCAGCGATCTGCGCTTGCGCAGAAGCAAGGTGAGCACGCAGAAGCAAGGCGCGTGTGCAGAAGCAAGGCGTGCACGCGAGGGAAGCAATCCCGTTGCAAAATGGTAGTAAAGGTAAGTAGAACCCACTCCTGGGGCACAGCACCCCCCTGCACCCCGTTTTGGGCCTAAGAGGCCTCCCTGCAGCTTCCTGGAAACCAAAATAGGCTGCGGGAGGACTCACCACAGGTGTAGGGGACTCACCACTACCCTGCAGTCTCCTGGGAGCAAAAATGAGCCATGTGGGGGGGCACCGCTCCCTACCCCCACAGTGGCCCGCTTTAGGAGGCCTCCCTGCACTTACCCGGGAGCCAAAATGGGGCACGTGGGTGTTAGATCAGGCGCAGGACATGAAGACGTGACCAGCTCAATACATTTAGTAGTTTTATTAGATCAGTAACAAGACTGGCTGCGCGCTGCCGGAGCTCTCCTTATATTCGCTCCGGCAGTCGCACCGCCCCTGACAGCGATTCAAACTTCCCGCCCGATGGCTGGCAGCCAATCCGGGCGGATGTCCTTATAAGGACATAACAGTGGGGATTCCTGGAAGGGGCAGGGAAGGGAGGGACCAGCCAGCAACTTAACTTCACGGCCCAAACCGGCTGAATCCCACCATTGCCGTTACGACATTTTTCCTTAGTTCCCTCTTTTTTGTTAGCTTCCATCCATTGTCTCTTGTCTTGCCTTCTCCTGCTTTGGAAAATAGTTTCACCCCCTTGTCTCTCCCCTCAAATATTTTTTTCTCTCCTTCTTTTATTTATGACCAGCATATTTGATTTTTGGGTTAGTCTTGCTTCAGTTTGCCTTTATATTTTAATTTTGCTCTTTATGTTATGTGACATCCTGGTGTCTCCCTCAGGCAGCAGGGGTGAAATCCAGCAGATTCTGACAGGTTCTGGAGAACCGGTAGCAGAAATTTTGAGCAGTTTGGAGAACCGGTAGCAGAAATTTTGAGTAGTTCTGAGAACTGGCAAATACCACCTCTGGCTGGCCCCAGGAGTGGGGAGGGAATGGGGATTTTGCAGTATCCTTCCCCTGGAGTGGGGTGGGAATGGAGATTTTGCAGTATCCTTCCCCTGGAGTGGGGTGGAAATGGAGATTTTGCAATATCCTTCCCCTGGAGTGGGGTGGGAATGGAGATTTTGCAGTTTCCTTCCCCTAGAGTACAGTGGGAATGGGGATTTTGCAGTATCTTTCCCCTGGAGTGGGGTGGAAATGGAGATTTTGCACTATCCTTCCCCTGGCACGCCCACTAAGCCACACCCACCAAACCACACCATGCCCACCAAGCCACGCCCACAGAACCGGTAGTAAAAAAATTTGGATTTCACCACTGCCAGGCAGTATATAAGTCTCGCACTGCGTGTAGGTGTAAGTGTAGGTGTGTTCTTTTCCTTACGGCCAGGTTCACACAACATTTAATAGCAATTCAGTTTTATTCAATGATTCCTGTCTTTGTTCAACCTCGCTGGTTGGCTGGAACTCTCCCTTGTTATACTGTCAGTCTATTAATATGCTCATCTTTATAGAGTTCAAGAAGTATGATTGATTGAGTCATATGCCAGGCCTGTACAAAACATTGGCAGTAGTAGATAGGCTTCAAACACTGCTGGGACCAGTCATCCATCAACAAGAGTTAAATAACATCAGTATGTTGATGTTACTCAATTATGCATTTTGGGCTGGTCTCATCCAAGCATCAATGTTCTTTCCCACTGCTGGGAGGCGGTGAGAGACAGGAAGGAGAGCAACAGCTGGCAAGTTTGACTTCCACTTTTAGGGCACCCCAGCTTGGTCTTTCCATTGGTAACCCTGGTTAGATAGCTGAGATAAACTTGGTACACAATGGCAAGGTCCTCCTGGATTCACAGCTCCTGTTTCAAAAACCGCATGGCAGCTGGACAAATCCATCCTTTGTGCCAGTTGGATCACATCTCAAATCTGGAAGCGATGCTCGCAGTCACTTCCCAGTTGGGAAGTTCCGTTTCCTGACAGCGGCAAATGCATGTAATTTCGGCTGCATCCCAAAATCTGCGTGTAACACTACTTCTATGTGTCTACACCAACTTCTAGTACAGGTAAAAGATAAAGGTTCCTCTTGCAGATATGTGCTAGTCGTTCCCAACTCTAGGGGGTGGTGGTCATCTCCATTTCAAAGCCGAAGAGCCAGCGCTGTCCGAAAACGTCTCCGTGGTCATGTGGCCGGCATGACTCAATGCCAAAGGCGCACGGAACGCTGTTACCTTCCCACCAAAGGTGGTTCCTATTTTTCTACTTGCATTTTTTATGTGCTTTCGAACTGCTAGGTTGGCAGAAGCTGGGACAAGTAATGGGAGCTCACCCTGTTACGCGGCACTAGGGATTCGAACCGCTGAACTGCCGACCTTAGGCTTCCTTTAAAGCCCTAACAGACACGGGTCCAAGTTACAGATGAGATCATCTGTCTCCGATGGTCCTTTCCATCCCACCAGATCTGGCAGAGGACACTTGTTTGGGGTGACTTTTGTGAAGCCATGCCACTTAGTGGATTGAGATGGCGTCCTTCTCTGTCAGGGTACCCGATCTATGAAGCATTGAACCCCTACATCTGGCAAAATTTTGGAACCCATTTTGTTCTGCAGACTATCCGTGCAAATTGTCTGTTGCATATGCTCCCTTTTTTTTACATACACCTGTAACAACAACAGTGTCAGGTTTCGATGCTATCTCAAAATAAATGAACTTCCAAACTGCCAATCTTTAAGGAAATTTTCTCTTTATTCGAGCACAGCAACCAGATCCTGGCTCTTCGCGGTCAATACTGACCTTTGCCCCCCAATCCCTCCCTTTCCGATCCCCAATACTCTGCTTCTCATTGGCTATCTTCCAAGTCACTCTCCTGATTCCTTTTCCTGTCAGTTCACAGGAATGTTTTCCCCCTCCTCATCTCCGAGGAGACCGAATCTTCACAGGGATTTAGCAGGCAAAAGTTCAGGCTTCATCCTCCCTTTTCTATGTCAGTGCTGAGACGCTGACAAACAGCTTCATTGAGCTCATTTTGACCCCAGGAAAATTTTTAAAATTTTAAAAGAGGATTTGTCAAATTTCTTAGGTAGACATATCTCCTTTGATAGCATTTTTGGATTCAGATGTATTGGCTGATATTAACAAAGGTTCATTTAGGAAAATAATGGTCAATCGAACTCCATTAGTGGAGAAATTAGCAGATGTTGTAAAGACCAGATTTTTTTTTTTTTTTTTTAAATATCTGCACCTATCTACACTGGCCATATAAAATTGCGGCAGCAAATTTCCAAACAGAAAGACAATTATGTTCCTATGTACCATAGAACCTTGCATCGGTAGCCATGGAATTTGTGCCTTTCATCAAAATCCAATGCACATACAGAAGTGACAGAAGTCACATTGTGGGGAGGGACAGAGGGAGGGAGGGGGGAAGGAAGGAAAAGAGGAAGGGAGAGAGGAAGGAAAGCAAACAGGGAGGGAGGGAGGGAGGGAGGAAGGGAGGAAGGAAGGAAGGAAAGAAAGAAGGAAGGAAGGAAGGAAAACAAGGAGGGAAGGAGGGAGACAGACAAGTGAAATAAGGGTTGGATGGAGGGAGGAGGGAGGAAGGAAGGAAGGAAGAAAAAGTGGGAGGAAGGAAGGAAGGAAAAGAGGGAGGGAGGGAGGGAGGGAGGGAGGGAGGAAGGAAGGAAGGAAGGAAGGAAGGAAGGAAGGAAGGAAGGAAGGAAGGAAGGAAGGAAGGGAGACAGACAAGTGAAATAAGATGGTTGGATGAATGGAGGGAGGGAGGAAGAAAGGAAGGAAAAGGGGGAGGAATGAAGGAAAAGGGGGAGAGATGAAGGAAAGAAAAAGGGAGGGAGGGAGAAAGAAAGGAATGAAAAGAGGAAGGGAGGGAGGGAAGAAAGAATATGTAAAATCAGAAGCCCAAATTTAGCTGAATATAAATATTCAAGGCAGCATATGCAGATTTTTAAGAGCAAAGCATCTCTGGAAAGATGAATAAATCTGCCTACTTTGCTTTCCCTGACCTTTTGAAAATTCGTTCAGAGTCTTTCCTTCATGTTTTTGAAGACGTGGGCAAGTTTGCTAAGCTTGTTATTATAAGAGAACTGTCACAACAACAACAAAAAACCTAAACAATGTTGTCATCGGTCCCTAATTGGTTTCAGAAAATCATTCAAAGAAATTGTAACTCTCAGGTCTTGTGGGTTTTTCTTTTTTTTCCAGAAGCATCTGATGTGATCCTTTGAGAAATAAGTTGCTACGATAAACTTTCTTAGATCCAACAGAGTTCTTATGTTTTTTTATAATATTTTGCCCCCAACCATCCTGTACATACCCAGTGGATACATAGAAGGATGAATGAATGGATAAATAAGTAGAGTTATACAGTATTTTTTTGACTATAAGACGCACCTAAATTTAGAAGAGGAAAACAACAACAAAAAGTTTTTGGCCTCCGCATACCCCATTTTCGGGGGTTTTTTCAGCCCATTTTTGAGATGTTTTTTGGCCCATTTTTGAGGGCTTTTTTGGTCCATTTTTGAGATTTCTTTCAACCCATTTTCAAGGCTTTTTTTGGTCCATTTTTGAGGCCTTTTTGTCCTGTTTTTGAAGCTTTTTTCAACCCATTTTTGAGGCTTTTTTCAACCCATTTTTGAGGCTTTTTTTGGCCCAGTTTTTACAAAAAATGGGCTGAAAAAAGGCCTGGAAAAGGCCAAAAAAGAGCCCAAAAATGGGGCGTGGGGAAGCCAAAAAATGGCTGATGGGTGGGTGGGAAGGAACAGCCCACAGTGCTTCTGGCAGCAAAAATGGAGCTCGTTTTCGGGCTAGCAAAACAAATTAAAAACGAAACAAAGGAGAAAAGTTTCCCCTTTTGCATCTGAGCATGCAAGAAGGGACAGGAAAGGAGAAAGGGAAAGAAGAAAGAAAAAAGAAGAAGGGAAGATGGGAAGAAAGCAAGGAAGGAAAGAGAGGAAGGAAGAAGAAAGGAGAATGAAGAGGGAAGGAAAAAAAGGAAGGAAGGAGGGAGGGAGGGAAGGAAGGAAGGAAAAGAGGGAGGGAGGGAAGGAGACAAGTGAAATAAGAGGGAGGGAGGAAAAGAGGAGGGATGAAGGAAAGAAGGAAAAGAGGGAGGGAGAGAGGGAAGAGAGCAAGGAAGAAAAAATAAGGAAAGGGGAAGGAAAAAGAAAGAATGAAGAGGCAAAAAAAGAAAAGGAAGGAAGGAAGGAAGGAAGGAAGGAAGGAAGGAAGGAAGGAAGGAAGGAAGGAAGGAAGGAAGGAAGGAAGGAAGATTATAATGAGAGGGAGGGAGGGAGGGTCTGAGTCCTGCCTTAGCACTTGGCCACCCCAGGTGCCCCCAACACAACTGACATAGAGCTGGCCACGCCCCCCTGGCCACACACACACTGCCCCACCCCCCAAGGTAAAACACCCTAATGCGGCCCCCAATGAAATCAAGTTTGACACCTCTGATTTAAATGGACGTTTTTGCCTTTTTTAAAAAAAATCATATTAATTCCTTCTTGCTCCTTTAATTGCAAGAATCCCAAGTTGCACGATGTTATTTTTGTGCAATAAATGTCATTTTGCATTAGGACAACCAAAGATTAAATGCAAAGGATCAACGAATGCTAATATCGTTGGAGTAGAGGACTGTTACGTTGCTGTAATTTGTTTAGAGTTTGCTTTATTGCTTTATTGAAAAATTCAACATATCTAAAAAAAATTAATGATTCATGCCTATTCCCTGAGTGGCTACGCATAAACAATGCCCTGTCATTCCTCATTCGCTTTAATAGCAACAATAAACCCAACCTTCAGCTTTGCATTGAAATACAACGACGCTATAGAAAATGCTTGGTGCTCGCATTTTTTGACACTGTTTGATTTTGATTTCCAAACCTTAGTCATGAAAGAATTGGATTTTTTAAAAAAATAAATCTGTGTTTCAGCAATAATTACCATGCAAAATCTATGTACCTAATTCTACTCTCTGTAGTAAGTTTCCATAGTTCGTTTATTTATTTTTTTTACATAGGATAGGGTAGGGTAGGGTAGGGTAGGGTAGGGTAGGGTAGGGTAGGATAGGATAGGATAGGATAGGATAGGATAGGATAGGATAGGATAGGATAGGATAGGATAGGATATTGGAATGAAGAATAGAGCAGTGTAGAGTAGAGTAGAGTAGAGTAGAGTAGAGTAGAGTAGAGTAGAGTAGGGTAGGGTAGGGTAGGGTAGGGTAGGGTAGGGTAGGGTAGAGTAGAGTAGATTAGAGTAGAGTAGAATAGAATAGAATAGAATAGAATAGAATAGAATAGAATAGAGCCTTGGTGGCGCAGCAGACTAAAGTGCTGTTAAGTAGCACCAGCTGCCTGCAATTACTGCAAGTTCAAATCTCACCAGGCTCAAGGTTGACTCAGCCTTCCATCCTTTCGAGGTAGGTAAAATGAGGACCCGGATTGTGGGGGCAATAAGCTGACTTTGTATGAAAAAGAACACCGCTTTGGGGGGGTAGGTGAAAGCCCTACTAAGCAGGTATATGCAAAAGTATGAAGGCTATTGCTTAACACATTGTAAGCCGCCCTGAGTCTCCGGAGAAGGGCGGCATATAAATCGAACAAAGAATAGAATAGAATAGAATAGAATAGAATAGAATAGAATAGAATAGAATAGAATAGAATAGAATAGAATAGAATAGAATAGTGGAATGAAGAATTAGGATAGGATAGGATAGGATAGGATAGGATAGGTAGGATAGGATAGGATAGGTAAAATAATGGAATGAAGAATTAGGATGGGATGGGATGGGATGGAATCCCACACGGGGTTTTGAGATAATGTTCAGGCCAACTCACATCCCTGCTGCGTAACACAGATTGCTTCTGCAGCACAGCAGCCTCATCTAGCCAAACTGCTCATCTTTTATAGGGCCTTATTAATTATGATTATTATTTGTTATGACAAGCAAGATTAGCAGCAGGAAAGTGGCCAAGACTGATCTTACGAGAGGAAGCATTGAATAAGCAGTCTCGAAATAGAAGAAAGCATGAAATCAATTAACAACTGTTTCCGTTTAGATGGCAATGCTGAACTACCTTCAAAGTGTCCCCAGACGCCTTGCTTTTTCTCAAGAGGCAACTGGACTTTCTGGTTTTTCTTTGAAGACGTTTCGCTTCTCATCCAAGAAGCTTCTTCAGCTCTGTTGCCTCTTGAAAAAACCTTTGGAACAACCAAGACCTGGGTGACTGAGAATTTTCATAGATACCTTCAACTTAGTTTCTATGTTCTTCTCAGAGAGTAAAGAAAAAATAATAATAATAATAATAATAATAATAATAATAATAATAATAATAATAATAATAATAATAATAATAATAATAATAACAACAACAACAACAACAACAACAACAACAACAACAACTGTTTCCCCAAAAATAAGACCTCCCCAGATAATAAGACCAATTAGCCTTTTGAGCGCATGCGCTAAAATAAGCCCACCCCAAAAATATTTAAATGCACGCGCAGCTGGTCCCCGCCATTTCCTCTGGTTAGGGTTAGGGAGACAGAGCTGGAAATCAGGTAAGACGGCAAGAGGCACCCCGTCTTGCTCCATGCTCCCCAAAATAATAAGTTCTCCCCAAAAATAAGGCCAAGCACTTAATTTGGGGTTCAGAAAAATATAAGACAGCGTCTTATTTTCGGGGAAACACAGTAGTAGTAGTAGTAGTAGTAGTAGTGGTAGTAGTAGTAGTAGTAATAATAATAATAATAATAATAATAATAATAATAATAATAATAATAATAATAACAACAACAACAACAACAAACAAACAAATAAATAAAAATAAACAAAAAACTGTGCTACTTGGAACATCGTACATCTTAAGAAGGTACTTGGTTGATACCTAGGACGTTGGCAGCAACCCGTATCAACCATTAGCACCAGTCAATGGTATTTGTGATGCATTTTTGAATGTTCAGTTGACTGAGTTTCATGTTTAATGAATAAAAGATAATAATAATAATAATAATAATAATAATAATAATAATAATAATAATAATAATAATAATTCTCTAGTTTTAGAGAATGAGAAACTCAAGATCTTGTGGGACTTTAGGATTCAGACTGACAGGCACCTGGTCCACAACACACCTGACATAACAATAGTTGAAAAGAAAAAAGGATGGTTCATTGACATCGCAATACCTGGTGATGCACGGATTGAAGATAAGCAGCAAGAAAAAAACCACAAAGTACCGGGACTTGCAAATTGAAGTTGAGCGACTGTGGAAAAAGAAATCGTGTCTTGTCCCGATTGTAATTGGAGCCCTCGGAGCAATACCCAAAGGGCTACCCCGCTATTTATAAATTCTAAAATTGCCGGACTTGAACATTTTGACTCTACAAAAAAACCACCTTACTCGGAACAGCTTATATCCTCCGACGATACCTTAACAGTTCCTAGGTCCTTGGTTAGGACTCGAGCTGCTGAGCTATTAACCAGCCTCAAAGGCTGTGAATCTCACTAAAGATTAACCAATAATAATAATAATAATAATAATAATAATAATAATAATAATAATAATAATAATAATAATAATAATAATAATAATAATAATGGTACTTGGTTGATACCTAGGATGCTGGCAGCAACCTGTATCAACCATTAGCACCAGTCAATGGTATTTGTGATACATTTTTGAATGTTCAGTTGACTGAGTTTCATGTTTAATGAATAAAAGATGATGATGATGATGATGATGATGATGATGATGATGATGATAATAATAATAATAATAATAATAATAATAATAATAATAATAATAATAGTAATAATTGAGTGCAGCAAAATCGCGCAAACTGATTACAAAGCTAGACAGGATCGAGTTGCTAAATTAATCCACTGGTCATTATGTAAAAAATTACTTATTACTTGTTACTTGTATCCAAAAAGTCATGGGAACATAAAGTGGAAAAAGTTGCTGAAAATGAGACAGTGAAGATCTTGTGGGACTTTCGAATACAGACGGATCGTCACTTGGAACACAACACGCCAGATATCACAGCTGTCGAAAACCGAAACGTACAATTTATTGATATCACTATACCAGAAGATGCCAGAGTCAAAGAAAAAGAACTGGAAAAATAATCATGAAATATCGCGACCTGGCCATCGAAACTACACAGCTACAGATGAAACATGTAACAGTGATACCCATAGTCATCGGGGCACTTGTTGCACCATGTCCAAGAATTTTATAAGATACATCAACAAAATTCAGCTTCCTGCAATAACACCAGCGGAACTGCAAAAAACTGCGCTACTCGGAACATCGTACATCTTAAGAAGGTACTTGATTGATACCTAGGACGCTGGCAGCAATCCGTATCAACTATTAGCACCAGTCAATGGTATTTGTGATGCATTTTTGAATGTCCAGTTTCATGTTTAATGAATAAAAGAGATAATAATAATAATAATAATAACAACAACCTACAAATAGAAATAGCATGACTTCATTATCAGAATGGAAACCTTCTGACAATGAGGAAGCCAGATTGATTTAACAACTTTGTTACTAACTTAATGATTCACTGTAATAAGAAACAGGGCAAAACTCACATAACAAATGTCTCACTTAACAACAGAAATTTGGGGCTCAATGGTGGTCATAATTTGAGGACTGCATGTATTAACGTCCCCCTTCCAAAGTTATTTCGTAACACATTGAATGGAAGCTGTAATTGAGCGAGCTAGAAGCTGAAAATTCTGTCACATATTGGAAGCGTGATAGAATGTGTCAATAGAAAGAACCCAGTTTTTTACAAAAAAAATAATATTTGGAGAGGATTCAAAGAAAGGTTACAGTAAAAAAAATAAGTTGATAGGCTGAAGTTTATAGCTGCTGCTTGCGTAACTTTCAGTCTGCATGTAAATTAACTTTTATCTTCTCTTGGCCAAAATGACAAATTCCAATAAACTATCATAAAAAAGAAAGGTCATATGTAGATATTAGAGTTCTTGAAAATGAAGCAGAAAATTTAATGATTTGTATAAAGAAGATACAGTGGATTATTTGATTTGGCTAAATTATAGTAATATAGCAGTATGAAACTTGGCCAGGGTGTATCTGTTTAAGAATATGGGAAAGAATAATTTGATTTTAAGAGATTCATTTCCGCTACAGCGAACAGTAAACTGAAGAGTAAATAATGCATTTTCATTATTGGGGAAGGAAAAAAAATCCTTTCATTTCCCCCCTAAACATGAGCCTAGTATACAATCCTAAACAATATTATTGCTATATGTCTTCCAAAGTCACATCTCAAAGCATTTTTACAAATAAACTAAAATTATCTTTGGAAATAGAATTGTTTTAAACCATCAGGTTGATGATGAGAAGGAAATTGCTAATTAAGCCACTTCTAAGACTAATTATAAGATGAAATGGTTTTGCAGAGACAGAAAAGTATGGACGGAGAGATTAAATGATATCGGTATCAATTAGTTTTACCGGTATTACTTTTTTCCCTCCTCCACTTATTATTATTTTATTTTTTTTTAGTTTTCTATTTTTAATTCCCCTTCTGTGCACTAATAACGTTGTTTAGTCCCAAAAGGAATAAAATAATGGCTGTATGTATGAATGTTACGAATGCTTACTTCCAAGTAGTAGTTTCACCCCTTGGATTTTATTTTATCATAAAAAGGTGGAGGATTAATCTGGGAGATTGGTTGCACACCTAAACTCCAAAACTTTTGAGAAAAAGAGCTAGCCAATTTATCTTGCATCTAGAAGTTGTGGCTGCTCCAACACTTTTAGGGCTTTTAGGCAGTGGTGAAATCGAAATTTTTTTACTACCGGTTCTGTGGGCGTGGCTTGGTAGGCATGGTGTGGCTTGGTGGGCGTGGCTTAGTGGGTGTGGCAGGGGAACTATGACTAGTATGGATAAAAGCCAACTCTTGCGTTACTTTTACATTTCTGTAAAAGGTTACTTTTGGGCAGTGGTGGAATTCACATTTTTTTACTACCGGTTCAGTGGGCGTGGCTTGGTGGGCGTGGTGTGGCTTGGTGGGCGTGGCTTGGTGGGAGTGGCAGGGGAAGGATACTGCAAAATCTCCATTCCCACCCCACTCCTGGGAGGATATAGCAAAATCTCCATTCCCACCCCACTCCTGGGGGAAGGATACTGCAAAATCTCCATTCCCACCCCACTCCAGGGAAAGGATCCTGCAAAATCCCCACTCCCACCCCACTCCTGGGGGAAGGATATTGCAAAATCTCCATTCCCACTCCACTCTGGGGTCAGCCAGAGGTGGTATCTGCCAGTTCTCCGAACTGCTCAAAATTTCCGCTACCAGTTCTCCAGAACCTGCTGGATTTCACCCCTGCTTTTATAGGAAGAAATTGGACTACCATTTGTCGGAAACAGTAAAGGGCCTCCTGCTTCAGCAGGAGATAGCAATAGCACTTACACTTATATAATGCTTCATAATGCTTTTACAGCCCACTCTAAGCAGTTTACAGAGTCAGCATATTTGCCCCCAACAATTTGGGTCCTCATTTTACCCACCTCGGAAGGATGGAAGGACGAGTCAACCTCGAGCCTGGTGAGATTCGAACTGCCAAATTGCAGGAATCCGGCAGTCCGCAGAAGTAGCCTGCAGTACTGCACTCTAACCACTGCGCCACCGCAGCTCTTAAAATGGTGGATTAGAAGACGTCCAAGGTCCCTTCCATCTCTATTATTCTGTTATCTCCAAAAATGTTTGTGTTGATCTCCGAAGGTTATTTTGCTTCCTTCAAAATGTCTTGATTCTTTTCGGTGAAAATTACAAGAGACTATTTGTTGCAGAAAGAGAAGGGGAAAAAAAAAACCTTCTCCTTTTGTATTTGTGACAACTGTCTTTGAGTGATATCTAGCCTCTTTTGACAATATATATTCGATCTTGATCTTGCTATTTCTATTGTCCACTCAAACTTTTTAGGAACTTTAATTAAACTGTCTCTCAGAAATAAAAGAGACTTTTTTTAAGAATCAGTGGCAGGAGAACACTTACAGTTCAATAGAAGATACCAGTAGTTGCTTTCATCATTTTGAATAGAATAAGAGAGTTGGAAGGGACCTTGGAGGTCTTCTAGTCCAACCCCCTGCTTAGGCAGGAAGCCCTAAATGGTTTCAGACATTTTGTTTTAACCTTTAAGTTTATTACCTTGTGGTAATAGCACATTCAAAGCTTTTGGATGGCCTACATTAGACTATGGTACAGATTTAATTGTTCCAATTTATTTGTATTTCATCTTGCCATTTGTTAAGTAATTTTCAGAATTACTTACAGCACATCCATTACATCATTCAAAATATCAGCAAAGCAAAATGGCCACTATTATCACCAAGCAACAACAAGGAGCCGAGGTGGCGCAGCGGTTAGAGTGCTGTACTGCAGCTACTTCAGCTGACGGCTAGTTCAGCGGATCAAATCTCACCGGCTCAAGGTTGACTCAGCCTTCCATCCTTCCGAGGTGGGTAAAATGAGGACCCAGATTGTTGGGGGCAATATGCTATTTAGTATACTGTTGATTGTTGTAAACTGCCCAGAGTCCTGGGAGAGTGGGCGGCATAAAAATACGATTAATAAAATAAATAAATAATAATAATAAAATAATAAATTAAATGAATTAAGCTAGGAGATTCTTCCAGATTATTTGATTTCACTTGTAGTGTGTGTGTGTGTTATTATATTCCTAAACTGACATTCAGAAAACAAATATTTTTCAAAGTATTTATCTCAACAGATGCCTTGATTTATACATGTATTCGCATTCAAGCTATTGAATTGCAGCACACAGCTGGATGCAGATCTGTTACACACTAATTTTCTATTCACTCTGCACTGTGTAACACTTTTTAAGTTAGAAATGCCTTATTCTCGCATAGTCAAACTGAGAATTTTGAGAAAGCTAGCCGAGAGTAGTAGCCAGAATTGTCACTGTTCCAGAAAACCCCCCAACCAGTAGTGAAATCTGAACTGGTTTACTAACGGTTTGCTGGCTGCGCATATGCAGCGCGCACCATGCACCAAATGCAAGGTGCGCGCGCACAGTTCATGCCAAAAGGAGGCATGCGGTAAGTAGAACAGCACACGAGGAGGGGTGATCAGCTGTGGCGCGCAATCTTTTTTTTTTTTAACTTTTAAAAGCATTGCTTTTAAAAGTTAAAAAAAAAAAAGCCTCTGACGATCTGCAACTCAGCTGGGATCGTCAGAGGCTTTTTTTTAACCTTTTAAAAGCATTTTTTAAACAACTTTTAAAAGTAAAAAAAAAAAGCCTCTGTTGATCGCGCGGCTCAGCTGGGCATGGAGGGGGGGAGGGATTTTTGCTACCGATTCTCCGAACCACCCGCCGCCATCGCTACTTGATCGGGCGATCCGGTCTGAACCGGGAACATTTCACCCCTGCCCCCAACTCCAAGTAAAACTCTGAAGCAAGCATTTTTTCAAAGTTCTATTTACTAGAATAGGTAAACTGGCACATCTGGGAAAACCTGAATCTGAGAGGTCTGGGTTTTCCCTCAGTAAATCAAAACCCCCAAAACCATCCCCTCAGTCCTCAGTCGATCACATTCTCCAATCAACTACCGTCCCATCTCGAGACAACACTCCGACCACTCCTTCTCCAGATGCAGGATCGCCCTGACCTTGACTGACAGGAAGAATGCTATTATGTCTACAGACAACCCGTCTACTAAATCTCCCCCTCCTACTTTCCCACACATAAGAAGATGGCGGCATGGAAGCTTCCGGCCTAATATGGCTTCCAAAGCTGACAGGAATATCCCATATTCGTCACTTTTCTTTTGCTATCTCGCTCATGATAATCCATCCGTGTATTCATCTACGTGATTATTAACCACGATTTACTTGACACAATATTCTGTTGGAAAACCACAAACTGCTAAGCACCCACTAGACTCAATTGTGTGTTGGCTACTTTGAGGGTACAAC
Source organism: Pantherophis guttatus (assembly GCF_059756535.1). Lineage (NCBI taxonomy): Eukaryota > Metazoa > Chordata > Lepidosauria > Squamata > Colubridae > Pantherophis > Pantherophis guttatus. The sequence continues at coordinate 77,340,639 of NC_142070.1, read as the reverse complement.
GTGGCTTGGTTTTGCAGCTATTATTTCATACTTCTAAAAGTTTCTCATCGTTCTGTACTTGGTTTTAAATAATATATAATCACTGCCCAATTAAATATTGTTCTTTCTCTCATGGAAAATGATTGGCAAACAGCATGAGTAGTTGAAAATGCCATACTACTTCAGTGTCAGATGGTTGCCTTGACAGAAACACAAAGCAATGCTTTTTCCCCCTGCAATTCTTGTTATGTCACATTGATATTATTTCTGCCAATTTCTTTTGTTCGTTTTGAAATATTCCTTTGAATAGAATAGAATTCTTTATTGGCCAAGTGAGATTAGACACACAAGGAGTTTGTTTCCGGTGCATAAGCTCTCAATGCACATACAACAATAGCGGTAAGCACCAAAGTTATAGTCGTAAGAAGATAAGAAGATAGATAATAAGGAAGATGAGAATAATGATGTTAATACTGCCTTTCTAGATAATTTGACAGTGTTGTGGGAATTCGTTGTTTAGCAGAGTGATGGCATGCGGGGAAAAAACTGTCCTTGTGTCTAGTTCTTCTGACACGCAGTGCCCTATAGCGTCGTTCTGAGGGTAGAAGTTGAAATAATTTATGTCCAGGATGTGAGGCAGAGATAGGTTTCAGCATGTTCGGACCAGTTCTGGAGAACCGGTAGCAGAAATTTTGAATAGTTCGGAGAACTTGTAGTAAAAATTCTAACTGGCCTTGCCCCCATCTATTCTCTGCCTCCCAAGTCCCAGCTGATTGGGAGGAAATGGGGATTTTGCAATAACCTTCCACTGGAGTGGGGAGGGAATGGAGATTTTACACTATCCTTCCTCTGGAGTGGGGTGGGAATGGAGATTTTACAGTATCCTTCCTCTGCCACGCCCACCAAGCCATGCCACACCCACCAAGCCACACCCACAGAACCGGTAGTAAAAAAATTTGAAACCCACCACTCGCGAGGACCTCACTGGATCACTGAGGTTTACCAAATCCAAATTTAAGATGGTAGCTTCCCCGGCAAATCTCACAGGCAAAAACGGTCAGCTTCAGTGGATATCAGAGTTAACTTTAACAGAAATGATCTAGAAGAGTAATAATAATGCGATTATTATAGTAATCTCAGAAAATGTCATTTAGCAAGACAGAGAGACAGAACGAGGAGAGAAAAGAGGTGGGGGGGGAATAATTTGTTCCCAAAGAACTATTCAATCATATATGTCCATCAAAGAATGTAGCTGCCATCGCCCCAGATTAGAAAACAAACCATAAGCAGTTTTACAGCAGTTTTGGGTTCGTTATGTCAATTAACCTATTCATAAATTATTCTGGGTGGATTCATTTTTATAATCAGCAGAGTTTTTTTTTTTCCCTTGGGATGTTGCATTTTTTAAAAAAAGAATTCAAGCACTCAGTCAAATGAGGCCCAATATATCCCTAGTGAGTTGATTCCTATTGTTTCAAAGTTAATTATGTTTTAAAATGTATGTGTGGCTGTGTACCTATGCATGTACACAATATTTAAAAGTTATTATGACAGGAAAATCAAATGGCTTTCCTCATTCTTGAGTATTCTTGCTCCGTTTTTCTTTCCCTGTTCCTAGTATTCTTGCTCCATGTTTCTTTCCTCAGTCTTGAGTATTCTTGCTCTGCGTTTCTTTCCCATTCTTGAGTATTTTTGCTCCATGTTTCTTTCCCCATCTTCAGTATTCTTGCTCCTGTTTCTTTCCTCATTGTTGAGTATTCTTCCTCCACATTTCTTTCCCTGTTCTTGAGTATTTTTGCTCCGTGTTTCTTTCCTCATTCTTGAATATTCTTGCTCCATGTTTCTTTCCTCGGTCTTGAGTATTCTTCCTCCATGTTTCTTTCCTCAGTCTTGAGTATTCTTGCTCTGCGTTTCTTTCCCATTCTTGAGTATTTTTGCTCCATATTTCTTTCCCCATTCTTCAGTATTCTTGCTCCTGTTTCTTTCCTCATTGTTGAGTATTCTTCCTCCACATTTCTTTCCCTGTTCTTGAGTATTTTTGCTCCGTGTTTCTTTCCTCATTCTTGAATATTCTTGCTCCATGTTTCTTTCCTCAGTCTTGAGTATTCTTCCTCCATGTTTCTTTCCTCATTCTTGAGTATTCTTCCTCCACATTTCTTTCCCTGTTCTTGAGTATATTTGCTCCACTTTTCTTTCCTCATTCTTGAATATTCTTGCTCCATGTTTCTTTCCTCAGTATTGAGTATTCTTCCTCCATGTTTCTTTCCCTGTTCTTGAGTATTTTTGCTCCATGTTTCTTTCCTCATTCTTGAATATTCTTGCTCCATGTTTCTTTCCTCAGTCTTGAGTATTCTTGCTCCATGTTTCTTTCCCCATTCTTGAGTATTCTTCCTCCCATGTTTCTTTTCCCATTCTTGAGTATTCTTGCTCCTGTTTCTTTCCTCATTCTTGAGTATTCTTGCTCCATGTTTCTTTCCCCGTTCTTGAGTATTTTTGCTCCATGTCTTTCCCCGTTCTTGAGTATTCTTCCTCCATGTTTCTTTCCCCATTCTTGAGTATTCTTGCTCTATGTTTCTTTTCTCAGTCTTGAGTATTCTTGCTGTGTGTTTCTTGGCAAAATGTGATGGTTTCTTCTAAATATTATAAATGAACAGCCTTTTACCTACCAATCTAAAAAGCCAATTAACTAGTTAAGAACATCTATCTATATCCCATCAGCAGTCAGGTAGATAATGATCAAAGTAGAGAAATTTAAGTTAGTTTACAATCCATGGTTTCCTCTGAGCAGTGTTTAAAATGAAAATCGCCAGGGTTTAGCAGTTTAATCTAGGGTTTAATTCGCAATTGTACACTTCAGTTTGTTTTAGAAACTCTGGCATTTATTTAGGTTTATATGACACTTTCAGCATCGTGGCTCAAATTGTACGATACATTCTATGGGAATTAAAACTCATACTTTTCTCATGATAGCAAACATTAGACTTCATTGTACAGGCTGAACTATCTCTTTGATGGCAACACAGAAAAAGGAAAAGATGGCATAGATTAAATAAAAACTTACCGTGTTTCCCCGAAAATAAGGCCCTGTCTTATATTTTTTGAACCCTGAAATAAGCGCTTGGCCTTATTGCCATGTGCTCAAAAGCCTAATTGGGCTTATTATCAAGGGAGGTCTTATTTTGGGGGAAACAGTGTATTGTTTTTTTCTCTCCTGGATCATTTTTTTTTCTTCCCAAGGTCAGCTAAGGTAATCTAGGTGCTGCCATGTGCTATGACTGTCGTAAGAATTTTGCAAGTTAGAAACATAGAACAGTGATGGTGAACCTTTTAGGCACCAAGTGCCCAAGGTGCATGCACGTGTCCAATCGGCAAGGCAAGGGCGCCCGCTCGTGCACCCCGGCATGCACCCACGCCTGCCCAAACTGCAAGGTGTACACACATGCATGCACTGTACATGCGCACATGGCCTGCACATGCGCGGCAGAGACCCGAAGACCAGCTGTCCAGTGGGAGGCACATACACATGCACCGCAGAGACCCGAAACAGAGCTGGGGAGATGGCATGCATGCCCACGCGAGGGCTCTACATGCCACTTCTGGCATACATGCAATAGGTTCGCCACCACTGACATAGAACAAAGAATTATAGGGCTAGAAGAGACTTCAGAGTCCTTCTTTCCAATCCCCTGTAAAAGGACTGAAGAACCTATGTCATCCCGGTCAAATGGTTGTTCAGTCTATTTTTGAAAACCTCCAGAGATGGAGCCCCTACAACTCTGGTGTCAGACTTCGTTGCTATCTCAAAATAAATGAATTTCCAAACTGCCAATCTTTAAGGAAATCTTTTCTTTAATTGAGCACAGCCACCAGATCATGACTCGATGTGGACAAGACTGACCTTTTGCCCCCCAATCCCTCCCTTTCCGATCCCCAAATCTCTGCTTCTCATTGGCTATCTTCCAAGTCATTCTTCAGACTTCTTGTTTCGTCATTTCCCAGGAATGTCCCCCCCCTCTTCATTTCCACGACAACCCGACTTCAAAGGGATTTAGCAGGCAAAAGTTCAGAGCTTATCTCTCTCTCTCCTCTGCTCTCTATGCCAGCGGCGAAGCGCTGACATCTGGGAGACAAACTATTCCATTGTTCTCGGTGTCAGAAAATTTCTCCTCCCTTCTAGGTTGGGTCTCTCTTTAACAAGTTTCCAGTCATCTTTTCGTGACTTGAGGCTACCATTTGATGAAGGGTCTTTATGGGTAGTGGAGCAAAATAAAAGGAATGAGGCAGCATCACAAAATCATAGAATCATAGGCTGGAAGGGACCTCAGAAATCTTCTAGTCCAGCCCCTGTTCAAGAGAGGAGTCCTATACCATCCCAGTCAAATAATTGTCCAGTCTATCCAAGATGGCGCCGCCGACAGCTGCCTCGGTGAAATGCTCTAACTCCTACCCTCAAAACGACGCTGTAGAGCACTGCACACCAGAACAACTAGACACAAGAACAGTTTTTTTCCCAAACGCCATCACTTGGCTAAACAAATAATTCCTTCAACACTGTCAAACTATTCACTAGGGCTGCATTACTGTTACTATTAATCTTCTCATAATTCCTATCACCCATCTCCTTCCACTTATGACTGTATAACTGTAACTTGTTGCTGTTTCCTTACAATTTATGTTGATACTGTTTCCTAGTATGATTCGGTTGCTTATTTGTACCTTATGACTATCATTAAGTGTTGTACCTTATGATTCTTGACAAATGTATCTTGTCTTTTTATGTACACTGAGAGCGTATGCACCAAGACAAATTCCTTGTGTGTCCAATCACACTTGGCCAATAAAGAATTCTATTCTATTCTATTCTGTTCTGTTCTGTTCTGTTCTGTTCTGTTCTGTTCTGTTCTATTCCAATATTATTCTATTCTATTCTATTCTATTCTATTCTATTCTATTCTATTCTATTCTATTCTATTCTATTCTAAAACTTCAGTTGGATACATCCCTTTCCTTATAATGCCTGCATAGCATAGCATAATATTGTATTGCTGCCTATAGTGTCCTTCAGTATTATATATTATTAATGGTCAGTGGCGGTTCTTGTTCTCATTCTTGTTCTACTCTACTCTACTCTACTCTACTCTACTCTACTCTACTCTACTCTACCCTACTCTACCCCACTCCACTCCACTCCACTCCATTCCATTCCATTCCATTCCATTCCATTCTAATACCATTCTCTTCTCATTCTGTTTTTATTTTCCTTTTTCCATTGTAAGCTTGTGGATAGGGCTAGTTGTGTTTGAACGGGGCTAAAATGCTTACGGTGTACAAACAAAAATCAGCAACTGTAGTAAGAGGGATTGATTTACCCCAGGGCATAATTTGAGCCGATTGCAGTTTCAGCAAAATGATAGGAAGAAAGAATTCAAAGCCAAGGTTTTTCCCAAGTGTGCACACACACACACACACACACACACACACACACACACACAATAAGTGAACGCATAGGTCATCCGCATACGTTGTTAAAAAGCTACACCCATTCCTCGATCCTATATACAACATCTAATTAAAACTCGAAATTTGATTTTGCAACCTGGGAGGTTTAAATATTTTTGTGCGACAGGGCGAACGGATGCTTAAAAAATTGGATGCTGATTTCTCAAAACTGGAGAAGGTCCATAAGAAATGGAAAGATTAATCTCCTTCCTTTTTAAAATATATATCCCATGGAAGGGAACATTGAAGTGGGTGTGATCTATTCCTTCCAACAGATCTACAAATCTACAAATTCCTTCCAACAGATCTACTGTGCTAACCTTCACTGAAAGTTGTTGGCCGAGTGCAGCATTGGATAAAAATAAAAACCCACACACCTGTCAAGCTATGTGCTATATATTTTAGTGGGTCAAGATAAACACATCTTTATTTATTTATTTATTTTATTTATTTGCACATATGTATATGCCGCCCTTCTTCCAAAGGACTCAGGGCGGCGAACACAAGCAAAAACATACAATAAAAATCTGAATTAAAACCAGTTAAAATCAAATAATAATAAATAATAAAACACAAGAATCTGAATCAGCCCATTTGTTGAAATAGCCAAGTCTTCAGGACTCGACGGAAAGAACGGAGATCAGGCGCTGTCCGGAGCTCGGTGGGTAACTCATTCCAGAGGGTAGGGGAGCCCACAGAGAACGCCCTACCCCTGGACATCACCAGACGACATTGTCTGGTCGACGGTACCCTGAGGAGAGCCATATGACCCATATGTCATTGGTGCCAACTTTATGCAATATTTAGAAATCCAGTGTTGTGGCTCCGTTACCTGAGCCCGTGTCATGGGCAGGAGAGGAGTCCAAGAGTGAAGGAGAGGAGTTGGCAAGGCCTCCCTCTCCAGGACCCTCCTCTCTGGCAATGCCTTCAGTGTCCGCTGAAGGGCAAGAGATAGGGCTGGGGCCAAGCACGTCCACGCAGCCACAGGTGGACAGTGATGAGAGTAATGAGTCTTGGCTGGATCCTCGGCAGCGTCGCAGAGATAAGCGCGCGCAACAGAAGAAAAGGCGTGCCAGAGATTAGGTTGAGTTACTGGACCACACCCCACAGGGTATAAAAGGGGGTGAGGTGGCCATTCAGACTCTGTGACGGACAAAACTAACTACTATCAAGTCACATTGCATCTTTGGAAACAACATTATCGGCCTTATTTTATCGGATTTATTTTACGAAATGGACAATTCTTGATTGTGTGTATTTTGTTTATTGAGTAAAAGTTCTTGGCAAGCAGCTACTGGGTTGCTGCCAAGCATCTTATCGGAAGAATTGATTGTCTGCCAGTTTATTTAACCCCCGGCTGTCTGTTTGTGTGCGTGTGTGAGACAGGGACAGAACATCCAGTTCATGTACCTGTAGTGTTTGCGAGTAACAAAGAGCTTGGAATAATTCATGCCAGATTTTTTTTTTTAAAGCAATAACACTATGTAGATTAAATGCAACAGAAGAAATGGAGTAACTTAATATTTGAATTTTTTTCAAATAAAACTCCTCCCCACCTCAAAAAAACTATATTAACTCAGGTTCCAAGCAACCTGGAGCAAATGAGACATAACATGATAAGGTAAGATAAGAGCCGTGCTGGCATGGTGGTTAGAATACAGTATTGCAGGCTAATTCTGCTGCCTGCCGGCTGACTGCAATTCGACAGTTTGAATCTCACCAGGCTCAGGGTTGACTCAGCCTTCCTTCCTTCTTAGGTTGGTAAAATGAGAACCCAGATTGTTGGAGGCAATAGGTTGACTCTGTAAACTGCTTAGAAAGAGCTGTAAAGCACTGTAAAGCGGTATATAAATCTAAGTGCTATTGTTATTGACATGAAAAGTTCAAAAGGCAATTGCTAACATGCAGCAGTATCAAGGGAATATCATCCCGAGTCTTATTGGTAGGGAAACAAATTTCTAAACCAGACAGAGCAAAATATTGGATCCAGCAATTGGATGTTTTGATCTAGTGTCCAAGGGTTGGGTGGATTATTATGTTTTTCTGAATCGATTCAAAAGGTCTTTGTGAACCGTTGATTAAATCCGCCTGGCTCTGGATTAATTTGGATGCTTCTCTATCTCTACCAATTCAACTTTTCCCAGATCAGTTGAGACAAGAAATTCAGATTAAAACAATCTGACAATTCAATTCAGATATTCAGATCAAGTTGGATGAATTTTCTCAACTGATCTTACCCTAGCATGAATTTTGCTAGATTCGGTATTACTTTTTCCCCAGATAATCGCACAGAAGATTGCAATGTGCCTAAAGAGAATTAACCAATAAAGTCACCCCTACAAATAGCTGTTTGCCACTACAAATCAGAATCACCAATAATCTTTGGAACTATAAACAATAAAATTCTTTTCCAGTTATTGTACAAATTGCTATTGGTGTGGGGCAGTCCTGTATATGCCTATTTGGCTGCAAATCTACTTGAAGGCAATACCAAATGTTATTTAATAATCTTAAAAAGTCATCGCATGACTCCATTAACACTAATTGTTTTTTGAAATAATATCAATTGTTTTTTAAAATGCTCCTTTCCACTTACCAGAATCCACTTACCAAAAGTAGAAAAGCATAATGAAGTGAAATGAGAAACTCCCTATATGATTT
>NC_142070.1:77247500-77330000 GCF_059756535.1 Pantherophis guttatus | reverse complement strand
GATTTGTATACCGCCCTACTCCCGAAGGACTCAGGGCGGTGAACAGCCAAACAGTAAAATACATAAATACAAAATTTAAAAACAGGATAAAATCGAATTAAACAATTTGGCCCAGACAAATTAAAACACCCCAATCATTTAAAAAACAGATTAAAATTTGCATATTAAAAAGAAAAGAGGGAAAAGATTAGGCCAGGCCCGCCTGGTGGAATAAAAAGGTCTTCAAAGCGCGGCGGAAGGTGCGCAGATCCGGGATCCTCCGTATCTCCGGGGGGAGCTCATTCCAGATAGTAGGTGCCCCCACAGAGAAGGCTCTCCCCCTAGGGACCGCCAGTCGACATTGTTTGGCTGACGGCACCTGGAGGAGCCCCTCTCTATGAGAGCATACCGGCCGGTGGGAGGCTATTGGTGGTAGTAGGCCGTCCCATAGGTAACCAGGTCCTAAGCCATGGAGCGCTCTAAAGGTGGTAACCAAAACCTTGAATCGCACCCGGAAGACCACTGGGAGCCAGTGCAGTGCACTTCATATACCTTGAGTCAACCTTGAGTCGATGAGAATCGAACTGCCAATCTGCTGGCAGTCGGCAGTCAGCAAAATTAGCCTGCAGTACTGCATTCTAACCACTGTGCCACCATGGCTCTTACTCTCTCTCTGTGTGTGTGTTTGTATGTATATGTGTGTTATGCTATGCTTTTAAATCTATTTGCTTGAGCTAACAATAAAGCTTTAAATCGCTTTATTCATTGGTGTGCTTTATTGTTTCTGGATCCAAAGGGACCTGATTAGTGTCCGGACGCCTGATTAGTGCCCTAACAGTTGGCAAAACACCTTTCCAAGGAATTACTTTCACTATCAAATAAAAACCTATACCGTCAAACAAAAAGCATCTTATAATTTTTGAAAGCTTGTATGAAAAATGATTGCAAGGATTTGAAAGTCTTTGTCTCTTAGCATTTCCTTCTCATTGAGAAGCTGCAGAATCATCATGGACCAGAAGAGAGAAAACCAGCAGCGGGTTTCACATTTTGTTACCACCGATTCGTCCTGTGCGTGCACGCTCACTTCACACGCACACCTTCCATGCGTGCACTTTGCTCGTGTGTGCGTTTTCCGCGCATGTGCCCCGCCTCAAAACCATGCCCAAATAGGATGGCATAGAGCGGGGCAGGTGGGCGGGCCCACCTGCGATCTCCGCTACCAATTCGCCTGAACTGGTACGAACCGGCTGAATACCACCTCTGGAGAAAACCTTATTGTGATCCTACTGTGTGGTTCAGCAATCAATCAATCAATCAATCAATCAATCAATCAATCAATCAATCAATCAATCAGAAAACTGATTGATCCCACTGTCTGGTTCAGCAATCAATCAATCGGTTCAGCAATCACCAATATTTACAGCTTGGCATGATGCAATTCCTCACAACTACTCACAAGTAAATCGTCATGGTAATAGGAAGGATTGGAGAAATGTAAAGAAGGTTAAGACGTTTGCATAACGAACAGAATGAATGCATAAGTAAAATAAAATCTTCAGAGCAAAATAAGAATAGAGCAACAGGCATAGAATAGAATAGAATTCTTTATTGGCCAAGTTTGATTGGACACACAAGGAATTTGTCTTTGGTGCGTATGCTCTCAGTGTACATAAAAGGAAAAAAAGCAAAAATACATTCATCAAGAATCAGAAGATACAACACTTAATGATAGTCATAGGGAACAAATAAGCAATCAAATCATATTAGGAAACAGTCAATATAAACCGTAAGGATACCAGCGACAAGGTTACAGTCATACAGTCATAAATGGGAGGAGATGGGTGATAGGAACGATGAGAAGATTAATAGTAGTGCAGACTTAGTAAATAGTTTGACAGTGTTGAGGGAATTATTTGTTTAGCAGAGTGAGGGCATTCGGGGAAAAAATTGTCCTTGTGTCTAATTGTTCTGATGTGCAATGCTCTATAGTGTTGTTTTGAGGGTAGGAGTTAAAACAATTTTGTCATATGTAAATGACTAACCCTGTGATTGATTGATATATATATCTAAAGAATGTAAATATTAATTCCCTTTTCCAACAACCATCCCCCCATTACTCCTCCTTACCTTGACTCCTCCTCCTTAGTATAAAAGCCCTATCCCACTCCTTCATCTCGCTCTCTCCTGTCACGATACCTGTTAAGATGTTTAACAGAATCAATAAATATATTTAATAGAAAAGGAATGACTTCTATGAGTTATTGGGCTTGATCCTTGAATCTACGTAACAAATTTATGTCCAGGATGCGAGGGGTCTGTAGATATTTTCCCAGCCCTCTTTTTGACTCGTGCAGTATATACAGGTCCTCCATGGAAGGCAGGTTGGTAGCCGTTGTTTTTTCTGCAGTTCTAATTATCCTCTGAAGTCTGTGTCTGTCTTGTTGGGTTGCAGAGCCAAACCAGACAGTTATAGAGGTGCAGATGACAGACTCAATAATTCCTCTGTAGAAGTGAATCAGCAGCTCCTTGGGCAGTTTGAGTTTTCTGAGTTGGCGCATGAAAGGCATGAAAAGCTCTCTCCAAAATGTAGCGTTTTTAATTGTAAAGAGGCGGTTGGAATATTAGTGTTGAAAATTCCTAGCTCACTGAAATTTTCTAGTTTGTTTATCCCAACTTTATTCATTTGGGGCAGCATCTTTTCTGAAGAAAAAAAAACAAAACCAATTGTGTTTTTATGGATTGTTACCAATGCATTTTGTTTACTTTAGTGGAAACATCCTTAAAAAATTCTAAGTGACACTGCATGGAATAAAGGTATAGTATAATCCACACATTAATAATTAACTGGTTATAAAGAGTAGGCCAGTAAGGTGAATATAAAGTTTACTAGGGAATAATAATCATCATATTTATTTATTTATTTATTTATTTATTTATTTATTTATTTATTTATTTATTTATTTATTTATTTATTTATTTATTTATTTATTTATTTATTTATTTATTTATTTATTTATTTATTTATTTATTTATTTTTGTGTGTGTGTGTTTGTTTGTTTGTTTATTGGTTCGATTTATATGCTGCCCTTCTCCGGAGACTCAGGGCAGCTTACAATGCGTTAAGCAACAGCCTTCATTCTTTTGTATATACCTGCTTAGTAGGACTTTTGCCCCCCCCAAGCGGCGTTCTTTTTTATACAAAGTCAGCTTATTGCCCCCACAATCCGGGTCCTCATTTTACCTACCTCGAAAGGATGGAAGGATGAGTCAACCTTGAGCCTGGGGAGATTCGAACTTGCAGTAATTGCAGGCAGCTGGTGCTACTTAACGGCGCTTTAGTCTGCTGTGCCACCAAGGCTCTTTTAAAGCCATATTTATGGCTTTGTTAAAAACTGAAGAGGCTTAGTTTAGCTACCCGTCTAGAATCCATCTGCTTAGCTAGAATAAGAAATCACGATCAGCAATGATTGAGAAGGCCCATTTCAAAGTACGACCTGAAGCTTCCAAATTGATATATAGACCAGAATGTAATTTGCATTATACAGAATACAGAATGACAGAGTAGGAAGGGACCTTAGAGGTCTTTTAGTCCAACCCCCTGCCCAGGCAGGAAACCCTGCACCACTTCAGACAAATGATTATCCAACATCTTCTTCAAAACTTCCAGTGTTGGAGCATTCACAACTTCTGGAGGAAAGTTGTCCTACTGGTTAATTATTCTAACTGTCAGGAAATTTCTCCTTAGTTCTAAGTTGCTTCTCTCCTTGATGAGTTTCCACCCATTGCTTCTTGTTCTACCCTCATGATCTGTCCCCGTCCCCACACACACACACACACAGCCAGCCGAGGGTTAAGGAAACACTTTGGAACGCACCCAGTTCTTATCTCCGACTTGGCAGCGATAGACACACCGTCTGCCAAGGGTCTTTATTTGCACAAACAGACAGATAAAATACGAACGTTCAAGAAAGTCCAAACAGAAATAATATTCCTCCCAGCAGTTCCGGACGAGGCTTTAGTGACTCCAAGGTTTTGCTTTGTTCGTCACAAAAGCTCCTTGACCACCACTCTCTATTATATAGTCTCTGGGGTGTGGTCTCTGGGGTGTGGTCCAGTGACTCAGTGCTAATCCCTAGCACGCCTCCTAAACTGCTGCAAACGTTTATCACGCCTTCGGAGGCGTGCGTCCAGGAATGATGTCTCATTATCACTTTGACTGGAATCAGCTGTCTCCTCTCCCTCGACCGGCACTTGAGACAATGCCAGAGGGGAGGGGCCTGGAGAGAGAGGCCTGGCTGACTCCTCTTCCTCATGCTCGGAGCTTTCTTCCTCCGATGGGACAGGCTCAGAGGGCGGGGCCACAACACTATCCCCCACCGCAGGGCCCTTCCCCCGGGTCTGACGGTCGGGATGGGGTCGGGACGGGAACTGTTCGTGGAAAGCCCGCACCAGGTCAGGGGCCTGAACGGCAGACGCGTCCACCCAGGTGAAATCCTCGGGCCCGTACCCCTTCCAGGCGATGAGGTATTGGAAGCGCCCCTTCAGCCAATGGGAGTCCCGGATACTGTCCACCTCGTACGTCGAGGCGTCGTCCTCGTCGGCTGCGGCTGGGGGGGCAGGCGTCGGCGGGCGGCGGAGATGGCTCGCGGGGGCCTCAGGGACCAGGAGGGACCGATGAAAAACAGGGTGGAGCCGCATGGAGCGGGGTAGAGTCAACCGGTAGGCCACCGGATTGATGACCGCCTCGATAGGGAAGGGACCGATAAAGCGTTGGGCTAGTTTCCGTACCGGCCGGTCCGTGGGGAGGTGTTTCGTGGACAACCACACCCGATCTCCTACTTCCAGCGGTGGTGTCGCCCGGCGGGCGCGATCGGCGAACCGTTTATAATCCTCTTTCGCCCGGATCAGCTGCCGCCGCACCAGTTGCTGCACCGCCTGCAGCTCTGAGAGAAAGTCCCGGGTCTCGGGAACAGGGGAATCCATGATGGTCAACGGGAAAAGCCGTGGCTGGTATCCGACATTGGCATGGAACGGGGTCATCTGGGTGGAGGTGTGTTGGGAGTTATTAAAAGCGAACTCCGCCAGGGGAAGGTACTCGGCCCAGTTGTCCTGCTGCTGGTTGACAAAACAGCGGAGGTACTGCTCCAGTATGCCGATGACCTTCTCCGTGCCCCCGTCAGTCTCCGGATGATGTGACGACGACAGGCACACCTGCACCTCCAGCGCAGCCATCAGGCTTTTCCAGAAGCGGGCCGTGAACTGGGCCCCGCGGTCTGAAACCACCCAGTCCGGCAGGCCGTGGAGGCGGAAGATATGTTGCAGGAACAAGCGAGCCGTGGTGCGGGCCGAGGGCAGGCCGCGGCACGGGATGAAATGTGCCATCTTCGTGAGCGCATCCACCACCACGAGGACGGTCGTGTACGTAGCGGACAGGGGCAGGTCTGTCAGGAAGTCCATGGAGATGGCTCCCCACGGTCTCTCCGGTGTCGGCAGCGGCTGGAGGAGTCCGGGAGGGGGACCGGACGCGGCTTTGGCCTGTCGGCACGTCACACAGGACGTCACGTAGGCGTGCACGTCGTGCCGTACCCGAGGCCACCAAAAAGTCCGCGTCACCAAGTTCAAAGTCTTAAAGAAGCCGAAGTGCCCCGCCGCGGGGTTGTCATGGCACTGGTTCATGACGAGGGCTCGGAGCGGACTCGTGGGCACATACAGCCGACCCCGGTGTCTGAGTAAGCCCTCCTCCATGGTCCATGGGGACGCGGGACCGACGTCCGCTCTCCGCTGCTGCGACCAGTCATCCTGTCGCTGCGCTTCCAGCACCTGAGCCCGCAGGTCCACCGGTTCCTGGACCGCGGCCAAGGAGTCTGCTGGCAGCACCGTCCGGGGGGAAGGGAGTCCTTGGGGCAAAAGTATTCCGGCTTACGGGATAGCGCGTCCGCCCTCTGGTTGAGGTTGCTCGGAATGTATGTGACGTGGAAGTTGAACCGGGCGAAAAACAATGACCACCGGATCTGCCGCTGGTTCAACTTCCTGGCCGTGGTGAGGTGCTCCAGGTTCCGATGGTCCGTCCGCACCTCCACCTGGTGTCGGGCCCCCTCGAGGTGATGTCGCCAAGCCTCGAACGCGGCCTTGATGGCCAGCAACTCCTTTTCCCAGATGGTGTAGTTGCGCTCGGAAGGGTTGAGTTTCCGGGAGTAGTATGCGCAAGGAAAAAGAGTGCCGCCATCCACCGGAGCCTGTAGTAGCACCGCCCCAATCGCCACGTTGGACGCGTCCGTCTCCACCACGAACGGACGGTGTGGATTGGGGTGCCTCAGGACTGGCTCCGTGAGGAAGGCCTGCTTGAGGACCTCGAAGGCCTGCTGCTGTGGGGGCCCCCACTGGAACGGGACCTTCTTCCGAAGGAGCTGGGTCAACGGCAAGGTCAGGGTGGCGAAACCCGGGATGAAGGTCCGATAGTAGTTGGCGAATCCCAACAGACGCTGGACGTCCTTCACCCGACGCGGGGGTTCCCAACTGCGCAAGGCCTCCACCTTGCGCGGGTCCATCGCGATGCCCTCGGGGGTGATGATGTGCCCGAGGAACTCTATGGAAGTCTGGAAGAAGTAGCATTTCTCCAACTTCGCATAGAGCTGGTGCTCCCGCAGGCGTTGCAGGACCTGGCGGACATGCTGGAGGTGACTTTCCGGGGTCCGGGAATAGATCAAAATGTCATCCAAGTAGATCACCACGAACCGATCCAGCATGTCCCGGAACACATCGTTCATCAAGTGCTGGAAGACCACGGGGGCGTTGGTCAATCCGAACGGCATGACGGTATACTCGAAGTGTCCGTACCGAGTGCCGAACGCCGTCTTCCACTCGTCCCCCTCTCTCACGCGCACCAGGTTGTAGGCCCCACGGAGATCGAGCTTAGTGAAGATCGAGGCCTCCCGCAACCTCTCCATAAGCTCTGGGATCAGCGGTAGGGGGTAGCGATTTCGCACTGTGATGGCGTTCAAGCGCCGGTAGTCGCAACACAGGCGCAAATCCCCCGTCTTCTTTTTAACGAAGAGGACCGGGGCCGAGAGCGGGGAGGTCGAAGGCCGGATGAACCCACGGGCCAGGTTCTTTTCCAGAAAGTCCCGTAAGGCGGCCAGCTCGGGCTCCGACATGGAGTACAGGCGTCCCGAGGGCAGGGGTGCATTGGGCATTAGGTCCACCGCACAGTCGTAGGGTCGGTGCGGGGGCAAGCGGTCCGCCTCCTTCTCGCTGAACACGTCGGCGAAGGGCGTCAGCTCCGGAGGCAAGGAGGCATTTGGGGCAGAGACGTCGTGGCCGGCGCAGGTGTGGCGAAGGTGGTCGACACACTGCAGGCTCGGGAACGAGATGGCGTTTCTTGACCACGCCACCTGAGGGTCGTGCGCCCGAAGCCAGGCCATCCCCAGGACCAAGGGAAAGTGCAGATCCGCCGTTACGTAAAACTGGATCGCCTCCTCGTGGTTTCCAATGGCGAGGCGCAAGGGCTGGGTAGCAGTTTTGATGGGTCCCGCCACGAGTTCCCGCCCATCTATAGTTTCGACCCTCAACGGAGGGTCCACTGGAACCAAGGGGACTTTGTAATGGGCCACAAAGGCCTGGTCCATAAAGTTCGTGGTGGCCCCCGAGTCCACCAGCGCGTGCGCCTGGAGCCCCTCCGACCGGTTAGCCAACAACACCCGGGTGTTCAAAATCAGGTGCCGAGGGGGCTCACAGTCCACAGCCGCCGACTCCGGCGGGGCATGGTCACGTGCCTGACCCAGAGTTTCCCCTAGGCCAGGCCTGGCCCGTTTCCCGGCTGGTCGCGTCGAGACTCCGGAACAGGCTTGAGCGGTCCACTCCGCTTCCGGGGACACGAGGCGGCAAAATGTCCCGCCTCGCCGCAATAGAGGCACAACCCCCCTTGACGTCTCCGCATCCGCTCCTGGGCCGTCAGTTGAGGTCTGGCTGCTCCGAGCTCCATGGGCTCCTCAGCCGTCGCCACAAAACGCTGTGCGGTCCGGAGCGCTGTCGGTGCGAAACGCGGGGGTGCCGACGCTGTCGGTGCTTCCGGAAGAGCCCGACGGGGCCGTCGCCGTTGCAGGCGGGCGTCGATGCGCAGGCATTGGGTCACCAGCGCGTCGAGGGTCGGTGGCGCCTCCACACGAACCAGCTCATCCTGCATCTCGTCGGAAAGGCCGTCCTGGAAAGCGTCCATCAGCGCCACCTCATTCCAAGCCGAATCCTGGCCTAGCAGTCGGAACTCTGCAATATAGTCCTGCAGGGGGCGCTTGCCTTGGCGGAGGTCCTTGATGCGCCTCGCTGCCGTCTGCACCCGGAGGGGGTCCTCAAACATGGTGCGCAGGTGTTGTAAAAAGCCCTGAAAGTCCAGGAGCAAGGGGCTATCTTGCAACAACAGGGGCGTGGCCCATCGGGCGGCAGTGCCAGAGAGGGAGCTGATAACAAATGCCACCCGAGCCCGGTCATCCGGAAAATCATCCGGCCTCATCGCCATAAACAGTTGGCATTGTCCCAAGAAGGCCGGAAACATCTCCTGCTGCCCAGAAAACCTATCTGGCACGTTCACTGGGCATCTCGGACGGGGAGGGGGAGGAGGTGGAGCTGCAGGAGCATTTCCCAAAGCAAGTTGGGCAGTTAGCTGTGCTACTTGCTGTTGCAGAAGCTGATTGGCCTGCAGTATCTGCTGCAACTGCTGCTGCAGCTGTTGGTCCATCGTGGGTTAACGATGGAGTATGGGGTGACGAACAAGATGATCTGTCCCCGTCCCCACACACACACACACAGCCAGCCGAGGGTTAAGGAAACACTTTGGAACGCACCCAGTTCTTATCTCCGACTTGGCAGCGATAGACACACCGTCTGCCAAGGGTCTTTATTTGCACAAACAGACAGATAAAATACGAACGTTCAAGAAAGTCCAAACAGAAATAATATTCCTCCCAGCAGTTCCGGACGAGGCTTTAGTGACTCCAAGGTTTTGCTTTGTTCGTCACAAAAGCTCCTTGACCACCACTCTCTATTATATAGTCTCTGGGGTGTGGTCTCTGGGGTGTGGTCCAGTGACTCAGTGCTAATCCCTAGCACGCCTCCTAAACTGCTGCAAACGTTTATCACGCCTTCGGAGGCGTGCGTCCAGGAATGATGTCTCATTATCACTTTGACTGGAATCAGCTGTCTCCTCTCCCTCGACCGGCACTTGAGACAATGCCAGAGGGGAGGGGCCTGGAGAGGGAGGCCTGGCTGACTCCTCTTCCTCATGCTCGGAGCTTTCTTCCTCCGATGGGACAGGCTCAGAGGGCGGGGCCACAACACCTCAGGTGCTTTGGAGAATAGCTTGACTCCCTCTTCTTTGTGGCAGCCCCTGAGATACTGGAACACTTCTATCATGTCACCCCTACTCCTACTTTTCATTAAACTAGACATACTCTATTCCAGCAACAATTCTTTATATGTTTTAGCCTTCAATCCCCTAACCATCTTTGTTGCTCTTCTCTGAACTCTTTCGAGTCTCAAAATCTTTTTTTAACATCGTGGCGACCAAAACTGGATACAGTATTCCAAGTGTGGTCTTACCAGGGCATTATAAAGTGGCATTAACACTTCACTTTAGAATATATATTTCTCCTGGTATGCCAAGGGTTATTTAAAGGTTTTTAGCTAGAATTGGAAAGTTGAATCACCTGGGAAATGAATTTGCTATTTTGCAGGATGAAACTAGAGGAGGGGGGAAAAAAATGTTATTATTAAAAGTGGTACATGATTACATACTATCTCTCACACAGAAAAGTGATGAGTTCTTTATGTAGCATTGAACATTTTCCCTTTCTTAACTTAATTCCTGTTGGGATATCGCTGAAATGGGATATTTTATTAAGAACTTCTGAATGGGATACCATCAAGAAAAGGAGCTGAGGGTTATAAGATTTTTGAAAGGTAATTTCCATACAATTTTGTAAGGGAAAATACTTTTTTTTTAAAAAAAGTTTTACATTGTTTCATACTGTGCTTGTAAATGTCTAGAAATTTGGTGAATATTCTATAGACCAGGGGTCTGCAACCATAAACACTCAAAGAGGCATTTGGACCCATTTCCCACAGGAAAAAAAAGAAAACACCGGGAGCCACAAAACCTGGCTGGGCGTGGTCAACTCCACATCACTCATTCCCACCCAGTCACATGACCCCCCTAGCCACGCCTACCCAGCCAGTCATTAGGACAGAGAACCGGTTGTTAAAAAACACCAGGAACCACAAAACCCTTTTCTCTCATTCTCCCTCCCTCCCTTCCTCTCTCTCTCTCTCTCTCTCCCCCCTCCCTCTCTCTGTATCTCTCTGTGTGTGTCTCTCTCTCCCTCTCTCTCTCTTCCCCTCTCTCCCCCTCCCTCTGTATCTCTCTCTCGCCCCCTCTCCCTCTCTATCTCCCCCCTCTCTCCCCCCTCTCTCTGTATCTCTCTCTCTTTCTCTCTCTGTATCTCTCTCTCTCTCTCTGTATCTCTGTCACTTTCTCTCTCTGTATCTCTCTCTCTTTCTCTCTCTGTATATCTCTCTCTTTCTCTCTCTGTATCTCTCTCTCTCTCTCTGTATCTCTGTCACTTTCTCTCTCTGTATCTCTCTCTCTTTCTCTCTCTGTATATCTCTCTCTTTCTTTCTCTCTCTTTCTCTCTCTGTATCTCTCTCTCTCTCTCTCTGTATCTCTGTCACTTTCTCTCTCTGTATCTCTGTCACTTTCTCTCTCTGTATCTCTCTCTCTTTCTCTCTCTTTCTCTCTCTCTCTTTCTCTCTCTTTCTCTCTCTCTCTTTCTCTCTCTGTATCTCTCTCTCTTTCTCTCTCTGTATCTCTGTCACTTTCTCTCTCTGTATCTCTCTCTCTTTCTCTGTATCTCTGTCTCTTTCTCCCTCTCTCCCCCTCCTCTCTCTGTATCTCTCGGATTTCCAAGACCAGGCGAGGAGTGATTGGGAGGGGAGGGCAAGGGGCGGGGCCAGCCAGTGATGGTACAGGGAGGCGCCGAAGAGGGCCCAAGGATCTGCATGCGGCTCTGGAGCTGCGGGTTGCTGACACCCGCTATAGACAGACGATCAGCATAATAATTTGCCTAGCTACCATATTCCAAACCAAATTTAGTTTCAGAGAAGATTTTCAAGCATTATTAGATTTGGAGCCCTTCACTTACAGGTTTTGCAGAACAAATGTCTTTGTGCATATAACTTATAATGCACAGGCCAGGTTTAAATTGGAAGTATAGGTGTATATCAAAAGTCATACACACGACTTTTTTTTTTTTAAATCATCCTGTACACAAAGTCACTGAACCTGTAGCTCAGTAGCACCCAATTCTAGAAGAGTGATATCAGTACAGGCAAGTGAGTTCTCCAGATTTAATAATGCTTAAGAACAGAATAATAGAGTTGGAAGGGGCCTTGGAGGCCTTGTAATCCTGCTCAGGCAGGAAACCATTTTAGACAAATGGTCATCCAATCTCTACTTAAAAACTTCCAGTGTTGGAGCATTCACAACTTCTGGAGGCAAGTCGCTCCACTGGTTAATTGTTCTCACTGTCAGGAAACTTCTACTTGCTTCTAAGGTTGGTTCTCTCCAAGACAGGTTTCCATCCATTGCTTCTTGTTCTGCTTTCGGAGAATAGCTTGACTCCCTCTCCTTTGTGGCAGCGTCTTAGATATTGGAAGACTGCTATTATGTCACACCTAGTCCTTCTTTTCATTAAACTAGACCTATCCATTTCCGGCAATCGTTCTTTATATGTTTTAGCCTCTAGTTCCCTAATCATCTTTGTTACCTTTCTCTGCACTCTTTCTAGAATCTCAAGATCTTTTTTTTTTTTTACACAAACAAACAAAAACACAAATACATATAAACACGTATACATTGATACAATACAAAGAAAAGAAGTCTATCGACTAACTCCTAAGTAACGATCGCATCGGTGGTTGTTTTCTAATTCACCTGTTATTTCTTTATTTAACAATTTGCATATTTGCTTGTTTGCACTTTGACACATTTATGCGTATCCAAATGTAGCTTTCTACGAATTGTACTAACTATTTATATATACCGTCCTACAGTTTTCCTCATGTGCCAATTTCTGTGCTTCTTATTTAGGTTCTCCTAGTGTCTTATTTTACTGGCCCTATTTTTCCCTCTAGCCATGAGTACCATCTTTGCCAAACTATGAGCCTTGGTAGTACAGTGGTTTAGTGCACCCTGTTATTAACACAGCTGCCTGCAATTTCTGCAGGTTCGAATTTTACCAGGCTCAAGGTTGACTCAGCCTTCCATCCTTTCTAAGGTAGGTTAAATGAGGACCCAGTTTGTGGGGGCAATAAGCTGACTTTGTATAAATATACAAAAGGATGAAGGCTATTGCTCAACGCACTGTAAGCTGCCCTGAGTCTCCGGAGAAGGGCGGCATATAAATCAAATTAAAAAAAAAAACACTATGTAGTAATCGGTATCCTCCTTCTCTTGGAGCTCTTTAGTGAGTCTATCCATTTCTGCACATTCCGTTATATTTGCAATTATTTTTCCTTCTGTTGGTAATAGTTGGAATTTCCAATTTTGAGCATACACTATGCGTGCCGCTGTCAGGATATGAATAATAAAGTATTACTTTTCTCTGCACTCTTTCTAGAATCTCAAGATCTTTTTTATATTATGGAAACCAAAACCAGATGGGGTATTCCAAGTGTGGTTTTACCGCTCCTCGGAACTATAATACTCGGCAACCAAAGCAAAGCATTTGTCCAAACCAAGAATTTATTTTATGTTATGTACACTGAGAGCATATGCACCAAGACAAATTCCTTGTGTGTCCAATTACACTTGGCCAATAAAAATTCTATTCTATTCTATTCTATTCTATTCTATTCTATTCTATTCTATTCTATTCCATCCTCCCCATTATCTATTCTATTCTATTCTATTCTATTCTATTCTATTCTATTCTATTCTATTCTATTCTATTCCATTCCATTCCATTCCATTCCATTCCATTCCATTCCATTCCATTCCATTCCATTCTATTCTATTTAGCAGATCCTGTCATCTGGCTTTTGCACATAGATGAGATTTCAGGATAAATCTACTCCATAGTTAAACTTCAGTTATGACTCATTCATTCCTTTTGAATAAATCAAAATTAAAATTTAACTGTGGAGTAGATTTGTCATCAAAATCCCATCTATGGCATATCTTCTGAGGGAATTAGGTCCTGTCTTTTTTTCCAAAGGTTCCAGCTAGGTTATGTTATTAAGACGGATAATAATATGCATACTTGCCATAGTAAAAGTTGATTATGTGGATTTTTTTTTTTTTTTTTGCCCTTCTTAATTGGAAGGAATCTTTCAAGACAGAAATAAAGACTTTAAGGAATTTTAAAACCATTGCACTTGAATTCACTGATGTATTGCGTAACAAATCCTATAGAACAAGCCTTCAGTTCAAACAGATCAAAGTTTTTCCCCCCCCCCCACTTTATTAAACTGTCTTAGGAAACCAAATTTATTAAAAGCAAACAAACAAAATCCTAGCTTTACTTGGCTGCTTATGAAATGATCCATTTTGACAAGCCTCAGAACAGGACTTTCTACTTGCCAATAAAATAAGGATAGCAGGAGTAAAAAGGTGAATAAAAATCATTAATGGTATGAAATAGCTTCCATACTAATAATAGACTAATGGCACACAAAACTGTAGATTTCAGGATTGCAAAAGAAAAGAAAAATCTCTGGGGATAAGACATCTTCTCAGTGGTTGAAAGGGTTGTATCAGGAAAAGACGGATCTGTGAACCAGACAGGACAGCTGAAGAAGACATCGGTAAACATCTATTCTCCAAAGCACCTGAGGGCAGGACAAGAAGCAATGGATGGAAACTAATGAAGAGCCTTGATAGTACAGGGGTTTAGTGCACCCTGTAATTAACACAGCTGCCTGCAATTTCTGCTGGTTCGAATCTCTCCAAGGCTCAAGGTTGACTCAGCCTTCCATCCTTTTTAAGGTAGGTGAAATGAGGACCCAGATTGTGGGGGCAATAAGCTGACTTTGTATAAAACATACAAAAGAATGAAGGCTATTGCTTAACGCATTGTAAGCCGCCCTGAGTCTCCGGAGAAGGGCGGCATATAAATCAAATTAAAATAAAATAAATAAAAAATAAATAATCAAGGAGAGAAGCAACCTGGAACTAAGGAGAAATTTCCTGACAGTCAGAACAATTAACCAGTGGAACAACTTGCCTCCAAAAGTTGTGGGTGGAGATTTTTAAGAAGAGATTGGACCGCCATTTGTCCCAGAATGGCATAAATCCATGATGGAGTGCCAGAAAATGGCCTGAAAATGGCCAAAAAACAAGCCATTTTTTGGGCGTTTCACGGGCTGTTTTCTCACCATTTTTTCTGGCCATTTTCAGGCTGTTTTCAGGCCCAAAAGCAGCCCTAAAAACAACCTGAAAATGGCCTGAAAAACAGCCAGAAAATGGCTGGAAAACACCCCCAAAACACCCTGAAAACAGCCCCAAAATGGCCTGAAAATGTCCCAAAAACAGCCTGGAAACAGCCTGGAAAACAGCCTGAAAATGGCCCAGAAAGTGATCTGAAAACAGCCCCAAAATGGCCTGGAAACAGCCAAAAAACCAGGCATGTGTGCGCCTGTCTTTTGGTTTCTGATGTATGCGCATTCTGGTTTGGGCACTCGGTCCTGAAAAGGTTTGCCATCACTGAGGTAAACTCTTCTGCCCAAGCAGGAGATTGGACTTGTATACCTCCCAGGTCCCTTCCAATTCTGTTATTTATTTATTAATTACATTTTTTTATTGTATAGACAAACCAACATTTAATACATCAGTCCTTCCTTCCATGTGACATCTCGGCATTTTCTCCATGGCTTCATCTTTTTGTCGTTTCTTCTGTCTTCATTTTCACCAAATCTATTTACAGCGTTTCTCCAAAAGTACAATATTCCAATTATATCATTTTCTTACATAACTATTAGTTTGCTTATCTATATCTCCTTTTCTAACCAATGGTAAAATTGATCCCATATCTTAAAATATTCTAAATCCTCTCTTTCTTTGATCATCAAAGTTAATCTATTCATTTCTGCACAGTCAAAAATTTTTTTTAATTATTTCTCCTTCCAGAGGTATTTTCTCTGCTTTCCAATTTTGTGCAAAAATAATCCCTGCTGCTGTTATTACATGTATAATCGAAGAAATATTTTCTTTGCTAATAAGGATACCCAGTAGGAACAATTCAGTCATTTTCTATACTGTTGCCAAATATATCAATCTGTCCATGCCTATGTAGTCAGTAGAAATGGCCTTTTATTTAAAAGATATTTCACCTTTTGGATTCTTTGTGATGTTACCTAGCCTTGGAATCAAACATCTGGAAAATCACCCAGCCAAGAGAAAATCAAGAACTTCAATTTCGACTTAAATTTATTCACTACTTTTGGAGGTGTTCAGTTTCAATTCATTGACCCCCCAAAACTAAACCATAATCCATTTGCTATGGTTAGTTAAAGATGACATCTTTGAGAGAGGATACCCCCAGCTCAAGCTGCCTTCTGTTCTAACCCCTCCTTCCTCCTTCCCTGTCCTATTTTACACTGAAGAATCATGAATTCAATTTGGGTGGCCACTGGACAGGATGAAAAAGGAAAGGAAAGAAATATAGCCAAGCACAGTTGGTCCCAGAATTTCCTTTTCTAGTAGATGAAATAGATTTTCAGGGGAGACATGATAGCAGTGTTCCAATATTTGAGGGGCTGCCACAGAGAGGAAGGGGTCAAGCTATTTTCCAAGTCACCCAAAGGCCAGACAAGGAATAATGGATGGAAACTGACCAAGGAGAGATTCAACCTAGAAATAAGGAGAAATTTTCTGACAGTGAGAAAACAATCACATGGAACAGACGTTGCTTTCAGAGGTTGTGGGAGCTTCATCCCTGGAAGCTTTCAAGAAGAGACTGGACTGCCCTCTGTCAGAAATGGTGTAGGGTCTCCTGCTTGGGCAGGGGGTTGGACTAGTTGACCTACAGGGTTTCTTCCAACTATGTTAGTCTGTTAAGGTAAAGGTAAATGTTCCCCTTGAACATATATGCTAGTCATTTCTGACTCTAGGGGGCAGTAATCATTTCCATTTCAAAGCCGAACAGCCAGCACTGTCTGAAGACGTCTCCATGGTCATGTGGCCGGCATGACTAAATGCCAAAGGCACACAGAATGCTGTTACCTTCCCATCCAAGGTGGTCCCTATTTTTCTACTTGCATTTTTTACATGCTTTCGAACTGCTAGGTTGGCAGAATAGAATAGAATAGAATAGAATAGAATAGAATAGAATAGAATAGAATAGAATAGAGTAGAGTAGAGTCGAGTCGAGTCGAGTCGAGTCGAGTCGAGTCGAGTCGAGTCGAGTAGAGTAGAGTAGAGTAGAGTAGAGTAGAAGAATGGAATGGAATGGAATGGAATGGAATGGAATAGAATAGAATAGAATGGAATGGAATAGAATAGAATAGAATAGAATAGAATAGAATAGAATAGAATAGAATAGAATAGAATAGAATAGAATAGAATAGAATAGAATAGAATAGAATAGAATAGAATTTTTATTAACCAAGTGTGATTGGACACACAAGGAATTTGTCTTGGTACTTATGCTCTCAGTGTACATAAAATAAAAGATATGTTCATTAAGAATCATAAGGTACAACACTTAATGATAGTCATAAGGTACAAATAAGCAATCAGGAAACAATATCAATGTAAATCGTAAGGACACCAACAACAAGATTACAGTCATATAGTCATAAGTGGGAGGTGATGGGTGATGGGAACGATGAAAAGATGAGAAGATTAATAGTAATGCAGACCAGTGGTGGGTTGCTCCCAGTTCGCACCGGTTCGCAAGAACCGGTAGTAAAAAATTTGTAGTAGTTCGGAGAACTGGTAATATCATTGGCTGGCCACGCCCCCGAACCAGTCCCTGGCCTGGTCGCCGCTCGCTTACCCCGCCCACCTCATCAGAGGCTTTTTTTTTTAACTTTTAAAAGCATTTTTTCTACAACCTCTTTAGCTGAAAAAATGCTTTTAAAAGTAAAAAAAAAAGCCTCTGATGATCGTGCAGCTCAGCTGGGATCATCAGAGGCTTCTGAAAGCATTTTTTTCTGCAACTTCTTCAGTCAAAGTGGTTGTAGAAAAAAAAAAATGCCTTTAAAAGCCTCTGGAGATCCCAGCTGAGTTGCCTGATCGTCAGAGGCTCCTGAAAGCATTTTTTTTCTGCAACCTCTTAAGGTTGTAGAAAAGATGCTTTTAAAAGTATATATATATATATATATGTTGGCCACGCCTACCCAGTCACATTACCCCCCACCAAGCCACGCCCACAAAATAAGCCACGCCCACAGAACCAGTAGTAAAAAAATTTAGAACCCACCCCTGATGCAGACTTAGTAAATAGTTTGACAGTGTTGAGGGAATTATTTGTTTAGCAGAGTGATGGCATTTGGGAAAAAAAACCTGTTCTTGTGTCTAGTCAGAAGCTGGGACAAGTAACGGGAGCTCACCCCATTACGCGGCACTAGGGATTCGAACTGCTGAACTGCTGAACTGCTGACCTTTCAATCGACAAGCTCAGCGTCTTACCCACTGAGCCATGGCGTCCCTTTTAGTTAGTTAGTCTGTTATTATTCTGTTATTCAGAAGTTGTGGGAGCTTCATCCCTGGAAGCTTTCAAGAAGAGAATGGACTGCCATCTGCCAGAAATGGTGTAAGGTCCCTTGCTTGAGCGGGGGGTTGGACTAGATGACCTACAAGTTCCCTTCAACACTGTCAATCTGTTAATGGGAAGATTCTTCTTTCAGCCCAACAGAGGGTGGGATCTATTTCAGGACAATGCAGGATCCTGATTCTGCTAACCGAAGGACTCTTTCTCTTTCCATCTATGCAAACAAACCTCTCTTGAAACCCACAAAGAAGCTCTTTAAAAATATATATATATCCCTTCTAACATTCAAATTGGTCGGCTGAATTAACTAGTAAGCACTAATGGGAAAACAACATTAAGCAACAAAGGTGAAGAGCATTAAACCGAAGAGTTGGCTTTCTAGGAGAGCACTGAAAACTAATTATAAGAATTCCCCAAGGCTTTGATATTCTGTGTGCCATTTTCAGAAGGAACTTTCAAGAGGTATTTTTCCTTTCTTTTCTGTATATTTCTCTCTCTCTTTCTCCCTCCCTCTCTCTCTCTCTCTTTGTGCCGCCTCCAATATTTTGTTTTGTTTTGTTTTGAATTTTATTTCAAAAGTTTAATTAAAAAAATACTTCAGTGTGATTACATAGCTTGGGTGTTACTTATTAGTAGGCAGGAATTAAACTTCTGTGCCAAAGCAATTCATCCACCAACAACTCCAGTCATTAGTCAAACTAAGTTCTTAGTTAGGATTACTATTGCTCACAAGCAAAGTGAATGGAGGAAGTCAGTTTTGCTTAATAACCATGGCCAAAAAAAAAAAAAGCTAATAAAAGGCCGTAAAATTAAATGTGACTCACTCAATATCTGCCTTGCTTAACGATGGGAATCTTGGTTTCAATTGTGGTGGTAACTTGAGGAGCAATATGTAATATGCATAAAAAGGAAGCCACCAATGACAGCTAAATCACGATCAAGTGTCAGCTGAAATCCGATGACGATTTCAGTAGTTACTCCTAAAGAAAGTTACTTAAGAGTTCAACTTCGCCCTGTACCATGGACACATTTAGAAATAATGCTAGTTTAAAGTTTAAGAAGTGGGATGCAGTGGCTCAGTGGCTAAGATGCAGAGCTTGTTGATTGAAAGATCAGCAGTTCATGGTTGGGAGAGAGTGAGGAAGTCAGACAAGGGAAGGAAGGAAGGAAGGAAGGAAGGAACGAAGGAAGGAAGGAAGGAAGGAAGGAAGGAAGGAAGGAAGGAAGGAAGGAGGGAGGGAGGCAGGCAGATTGATTCCTGGTATTTGAGGCTCTATATAGGTCTATATATAGGACGTGGTGGCTCAGTGGCTAAAACACTGAGCTTGTCAATCGAAAGGACAGCAGCTCAGCAGTTTGAATCCCTAGTGCCGCGTAACGAGGTGAGCTCCCGTGACTTGTCCCAGCTTCTGCCAACCTAGCAGTTCGAAAGCACGTAAAAAAAATGCAAGTAGAAAAATAGGGACCACCTTTGGTGGGAAGGGAACAGCGTTCCAGGCGCCTTTGGCATTTAATCATGCCGGCCACATGACCACAGAGACGTCTTTGGACAGCGCTGGCTCTTTGGCTCTGAAACGGAGATGAGCACCGCCCCCTAGAGTCAGGAGCAACTAGCACATATGTGTGAGGGGAATCTTTACCTTTACCTTAAAGTTTAAGTTTAAATTTATTAAATAAATAAATAAAATAAGAGGAATATGTATTTAGACCTTCCAAATGGCAGATCATGATCTAGGTCGGGGTGGCAAACTTGATTACATTGAGAGCTGCAACAGGGTTGTGTTTGACCTCGGGGGGGGGGGCATGGCTGGGGTGGGCATGCCCAGGGTGGTCGCGGCCAGCTCGATATCATCTGTGTTGGGGGCACCTGTGGTTGGGGACACCCAGGCTCCGTTTTCAGCTGTGACGGCCTCCTGCAGCCCTTTGTCAGTGAAAACAGAGCTCAGGAGGGCTGCGTGCGGCCCTCCTGAGGTCTGTTTTCGCTGGCAGAGGCACTGTGGGTCGGTCCTTCACTGTTTCCAGGGTGGCCCTGCAGACCAGAACTAAGCACCCCATGGGCCTTGATCTAGGTTATCTTGGCTCTAAACCCACCAATTTAATCTCATAAATCCAGTCCAAGGTCAAGCATAAAAAAGAACAGCTTCTTGAGAAACAGCATCTAAAGAACTAAATAAGAAAGGTGTCAGCGTTGCAACGCTGGCATAGAGAGCAGAGGACAGCGAAAGATAAACTCTGAAACTTTTGCCTGCAAAATCCCTTTGAAGCTCGGTTGTCGTGGAGATCAGGGGAGGGGGCACATTCCTGAGAAATGATGGGGAAAAGAAGTCTGAAGAATGACTTGGAAGACAGCCAATGAGAAGCAGAGTCTTGGCGGTCGGAAAGAGAGGGATTGGGAGGCAAAAGGTCAGTCTTGTTCACGCGGAGTCATGATCCGGTGGCTGAGCTCAATTAAAGAAAGATTTCCGTAAAGATTGGCAGTTTGGAAATTCATTTAATTTTGAGACAGTACTGCAGTCTGACAAAAGGAAGTTCAAAAAGAAAATGGGGGGGGAAGCTAAACGGAATGCCAATGATGATTGGTAGGAAGGAGTTTGATGAACTGGGTCAGGCTCTTACAGATCAGGATTGATCTAGTAATTTTCTAGTTGGGCTACCCCATATGGGCTGCAGAAAAAAAATAATAATAATCCATATGACCACCATCAAAGGACTAGGGCAGTGGTGGGATTCAGCCAGTTCTCACCGCTTCGGGAGAACCGGTTGTTAACTTTCTGAGCAGTTTGGCGAACTGGTTGTTGGAAGAAATCATTAGGGCAGAGAACCGGTTGTTAAATTACTTGAATCCCACCACTGGACTAGGGGTTTCCATAACTTGATTTATCACTTTGTTGTTTTTAATCTTATGATTTATTGTATGATTTAAGGATTTATTGTTTGTATGTACACTCACAGCTTATATTTATATGTACACTGTATGTTTGTAGTTTTTATGTACACTGAGAGCTTATGCACTGGAGACAAATTCCTTGTGTGTCCAATTACACTTGGCCAATAAAGAATTCTGTTCTGTTCTGTTCTGTTCTGTTCCATCCCACCCTCCCAATTATCTATTCTATTCTATTCTATTCTATTCTATTCTATTCTATTCTATTCTATTCTATTCTATTCTATTCTATTCTATTCTATTCTATTCTATTCTATTCCATCCTACCCTCCCCATTATCTCTTCTCTTCTCTTCTCTTCTCTTCTCTTCTCTTCTCTTCTCTTCTCTTCTCTTCTCTTCTCTTCTCTTCTCTTCTCTTCTCTTCTCTTCTCTTCTTTATTTTATTTTATTTTATTTTATTTTATTTTATTTTATTTTATTTTATTATTTTATTTTATTTTATTTTATTTTATTTTATTTTATTTTATTTTATTTTATTTTATTTTATTTTATTTTATTTGTATACCGCCTTTCTCCAACAGGACTCAGGGCGGTGAACAGCCACGGTAAAACACAACATATAAAATTTAAAAGCAGTTTAAAAGATATTAAATAATTTTGCCATCAATTTAAAACAACCCAGTTAAAACCAATTACAAATTAAAACAAATTAAATTAAAATCTCTTCTCTTCTCTTCTCTTCTCTTCTCTTCTCTTCTCTTCTCTTCTCTTCTCTTCTCTTCTCTTCTCTTCTCTTCTCTCCTCTCCTCTCCTCTCCTCTCCTCTCCTCTTCTATTCCTATTCCTATTCCTATTCCTATTCCTACTCCTGTTACTCCTATTCCATTTTCTATTCCATTCCATCCCCAATTCTTCTGATTCCCTGCTCTCAAGCCCACTTGGAAAAAAAAAAAAACACCTCTACCTGCCAAAATTTATGTCAACTCAATTGGCCACTGAGTATAATCACCGTTTTAGCTTTAAGCTAATAAAATTCTAATGACTTTATCTGCCATTATCCTTTGGAGCTTGGCAAAAGTTCAGGAATGCTACAAATTTCTACCAGGCTTTCCTATCCTGTTACACCACGGTTTTCCTAAGTTAGACATTCTGCTGCTCAGAATTCGTTTATATTCATTGAACAATATAGGCTAATGCAGAAAAACTGAACTGGCTATAATACCAACCCTGGCCCATGAAACTAGCCATTTCATCGGATGAGTAACACGAGCTGGTCTTAAAAAGCTATCGAATTAGGACTTGTGGTGTTTGAAATGCTTCACACATATTCACTTGGGTAACCTTACAACAGTCACGTAACTGTACTTATAAGGAAAATCAAAGTTGAACTTTTGCATAGGGCAGGAGGATCCACATTCCTTGCTCCACTATGAAAACCAACTACCGTATTTTTTGGAGTATAAGACGCACCGGAGTATAAGACACACCTTAGTTTTTGGGGAGGAAAATAAGAAAAAAGCTGATTGGTGGGTGGATTGTCCTCCCGGAATACCCCCAATCAATTGTTCCCAGAATTTTAGCAACAGGTTCCTTGGTTGTGAGCTCTGTGCCTTGCTTTTTTTTCTGCCTCTGAAACTTCTGAAACTCTGTTTCAGAAAAAACCTTTTTTCCTGCCTCTGAAAACCTCCAAAACAGAGCTTCAGAAAAAAAGGCTTTTTTTTCTGAAGCTCTGTTTGGAGGCTTTTTTTTCTGAAGCTTCTTTCAATCAGCTGTTCCCAGAGGTGAATTTTAGCAACAGGTTCCTTGGTTGTGAGCTCTGTGCCTTACTTTTTTTTCTGCCTCTGAAACTTTTGAAACTCTGTTTCAGAAAAATCTTTTTTTCCTGCCTCTGAAAGCCTCCGAAACAGAGATTCAGGAAAAAAGGCTTTTTTTCTGAAGCTCTGTTTGGAGGCTTTTTTTTTTCTGAAGCTTCTTTCAATCAGCTGTTCCCAGAGGTGAATTTTAGCAACAGGTTCCTTGGTTGTGAGCTCTGTGCCTTACTTTTTTTTCTGCCTCTGAAACTTTTGAAACCCAGAAAAAAACTTTTTTTCCTGCCTCTGAAGGCCTCCGAAACAGAGCTTTGGGGAAAAAAAAAGGCTTTTTTTCTGAAGCTCTGTTTGGAGGCTTTTTTTCTGAAGCTTCTTTCAGAGGCTTTTATTCTGAATGTCAGGCTTGCCTCCATTCAAAGCTCAAGAAAGAAAAACCCCAACTCCATGTTTGTAGAGAAAAGTACTTTTACTGAGTATGAACTGAATGCAGCGAAAGAAAAGCAAAGTCTGAGGCAAGAGGCGCAAAAATTACATATTGTAAGCATCCCCCAGATCCCTCCTCTCACAGTCCCAAAGCAAATGTCTAATCCACATCTCCCCAAGGTGTTATATGGGGTGCTTCTTTAGGCGGCCCCATCTACCTGGTATGCCGAAACGGCTGACCTTGGCAGTTATCAATACTCTCTGAAGCTCCCTTTTTCGAGACATCTCCACCAGCTCACTTCCCCCTCCCTCCCAAATACCATCAATACTCCCCCCTCCCATTACAATGGCAGCTGAAAGCAAGCAAGCAGCATGAGGCTGACATTCAGCCCCCCTGCAGAAGAGACGTTAGTCCTAGGAAAAAAAGAAAATGGAAATAGACAGAGTAGAATGAAATGATAAAATATCTAACATACATATAATATGAATAAATCCCAACTTATTAAGGTTTATCAGGGTATTTATTGTGAAAGCATGAGGTTGACACTGAAGGACTATCTGTACTCTGTTTAATCTCCTTTCTTTGCTATTGGTATGTAGATTAACCTCTTCCGATCTGTTGGCTATTGTGTCATTCTCCAGATTGGTTAGCATAGTTTGGTTAGAACCTTTACTGATTCTCCTTATTTTATTTTAGATAAAAGCCTTTCAGAGGCTTTTTTTTTCTGAAGCTTCTTTCAGAGGCTTCTTTCAGCCTCTGAAATCTCCATTTGTGAGGCTGGGTGGGGCTACATTCGGAGAATAAGACACACCCAGATTTTCACCCTCTTTTTTGGGGGGGAAAAGGTGTGTCTTATACTCTGAAAAATACGGTAGGTGATTTGGGGCTGATTGTCCTCTCTGAAAACATCTCTTCTGATGTAATGATTTGTAGGAAGGACCTTGGTAGACAAAGAACAAAAAGATGCAGTCAAGAGAATGGCCAAATAAAAGGCAACTTAGCCCACAGCAGAAAAGTGGACAGAGCAAGTGACTAAAAAAGGACCCGCCTTCAGTTCTCAGGCTGTGAAAGGGATGGATGGGAAAACACATTTTCAGACTTGCAAGCATCTTAATCAGAGATGGTATTCAGCCGGTTAGTACTGGTTTGGGCGAACCGGTAGTAGAAATTGCAGATGGGCGCGCCGACCCACCCACCGCGCCTCTATGCTGTCCTATTTAGGCATGTTTTTGAGGCCAGGCACATGCGTGGAAGGCGCGTGAGCAAGCAAAGTGTATGCACGGAAAGAACACGCCAGTGGTGAAATCCAAATGGTTTTACTACTCGTTCTGTGGGCGTGGCTTGGTGAGCATGGTGTCGCTTGGTGGGCATGGCAGTGGAAGGATACTGTAAAATCTCCATTCTGTCCGCAGTCCAGGGGAAGGTTACTGCAAAATCCCCATTTCTTCCTGATCAACTGGGACTTGGAAGGCAGAGAATAGATAAGGGCGGGGCCAGTCAGAATTTGTACTACCAGTTTGCCAAACTACTCCAAATTTCTGCTACTGATTCTCCAGAACTGGTCAGAACCTGCTGAAACCAACCTCTTCTTAGAATGCAATTTCTCTTCCAACTTTATTTTCCCTTAGCTTTTTTTCTTTTTTTAAATAAAAAATTGTCATTTTTTGCCCCCCAAAAGGTACCAGCTGAGATTTCCTTAAACCTTTTGCTGAAGACATTTGGTCTTTGGGTTGAGTTGCCTTCTGCAAGCTTTATCACAATCTGGCAGAACTTCTTATGTTCCTTAGCCCTTGGAACTCTGGTCTTTAGGCCTTTTCCCAACAGACTTATCGCTGACTAAAAGACCTGCTATTTTCCTCAGCTCTCTGCTCTGTTTCTGTCAGCCACCAGCTCTGGTTCTCATATTCCATTTATTAAACTGTCAACTTCAAGCCTTCGTTCCATAGCAACTGTATCCAAGGCAGCTACCACCAATTTTAGCCCAATATTGAGTAACAAAGCCAAGCTTCTTGGTCAACACTATCTAACCCTCACACAGGGATTATTTGCAGAATATAAATATTGTGACGTTAAACAAACAAACAAAAAGATCAAGATACACCTTTTTTCACTGATATTAATAGATTTATTGAACTGGAAAGTTTCCCTATATCCCATTTAATCAGATCTAAGAATTATTCCTACTTGACATAGTTAAATCAGGCATAAGCCAGGGTATTTGAGCTTGGGAACTTCCTATTTATAACTGTTTAGTATTTAAACTATAAAATAATCTCAATTTGCATGAAAGGAAAATAGCAAATTACCAGGTACCATTTTCACTACATCACTATTTATTGTTGATTTGTCTAAGCTTACCTGCTTATTAGGCTGGTAAACCTGGAACATAATGGGTTGTTTTTGTTCCACACGCTAATATTCAAATCTTGTGGAAGCTACTCACTCCTAGGGAAAATTGCTCTTTCATAATTAATATGATATATGAGAAACATAATTACATAAATCAGTTTTGATTTGATCTTTGTTAATCTAAAACAGGGAATGTCTGAAAAATAGATGACAAATCTATCCCCTGTCTAGAAATTGCAGGTGAAGTAAGAAGAGAAGAGAAGAGAAGAGAAGAGAAGAGAAGAGAGAAGGGAGGGAGGGGAGGGGAGAGGAGAGGAGAGGAGAGGAGAGGGAAGAGAGAAGGGAGAAAGTGAAAGAGGGGAGGGAGAGGAGGGAAGAGAAGAGAAGAGAAGAGAAGAGAAGAGAAGAGAAGAGAAGAGAAGAGAAGAGAAGAGAAGAGAAGAGAAGAGAAGAGAAGAGAAGAGAGAAGGGAGGGAGGGGAGGGGAGAGGAGAGGAGAGGAGAGGAGAGGAGAGGGAAGAGAGAAAGTAAAAGAGAAGGGAAGGGAAGGGAAGGGAGAGGAGAGGAGAAGAGAGGAGAGAAGGGAAGGGAAGGGAAGGGAAGGGAAGGGAAGGGAAGGGAAGGGAAGGGAAGGGAAGGGAAGGGAAGGGAAGAAGTAAACTTGGTGATCTTCTCTGCTCAAGCAGGAGACCCAATAGAATTGCATTAGCCACTCAAAGTCCATCTCTGATGCCATTTATTTTTTTCCATAATGGAAGACACTAGAAACACTTTTTTTTAAAATGATGCTCAGGGTAGTTTAAAAAAAAGGTGGGGGGAGTCATCCAGTCTGCATCTTCCATTGAAGAAAATATGGAGAAGCACACAAATCTTCAAGATATCTAGCTGGTTCAAGTTGTGCGAATAAGTTTGGAACAATTGGTGTTGCTGCAAGGAAGGAAAGGAAAGGAACTTCCATTGACGTTTGCAGGCTAGATGTTGTTAGTTGTGTCCAACCCATCGCGACCCCATGGACAACATTCCTCCAGGCCTTTCTGTCCTCTACCATCCTCTGGAGTCCATTTAAGCTCCCGCTGACTGCTTCAGTGACTCCATCCAGCCACCTCGTTCTCTGCTGTCCCCTTCTTCTTTTGCCCTCAATCTTTTCCAGAATTAGGCTCTTCTCCAGTGAGTCCTTCTTCTCATTAGGTGGCCAAAATATTTGAGTTTCATCTTCAGGATCTGGCCTTCTAAAGAGCAGTCAGGGTTGATCTCCTCTAGGATTGACAGGTTTGTTTGCCTTGCAGTCCAAGGGACTCACAGGAGTCTTCTCCAGCACCAGAGTTCAAAGGCCTCAATTCTTTGGCGCTCAGCCTTCCTTATGGTCCAATTTTCACAGCCATATATTGCAACTGGGAAAACCATTGTCATAATTGTTGATATTTCTCCCGGCAATCTTAATTCCAACTTTTGATTCATCTAACCCCGCCTTTCTCATGATGTGCTCTGCATATAAGTTAAATAGGCAGGGCGACAGTATGCAACCTTGCCAGACTCCTTTCCCAATTTTGAACCAATCAGTGGTTCCATGTCCAGTTCTCACTGTTGCTTCTTGACCCACATATAGGATTCTCAAGAGACAAATAAGATGGCCTGGTACTCCGATCTCTAAGAACTTGCCACAATTTGTTGTGATCCACACAATCAAAGGCTTTAGCATAGTCAATGAAGCAGAAGTAGATGTTTTTCTGGAAGTCCCTAGCTTTCTCCATGATCCAGCGTATGTTGGCAATTTGATCTCTAGTTCCTCTGCCTCTTCAAAATCCTGCCTGTACTTCTGGTAGTTCTCGATCCATTTACTGCTGGAGCCTAGCTTGTAGGATTTTGAGCATAACTTTACTAGCATGTGATATGAGTGCAGCGGTGCGATAGTTTGAACATTCTTTGGCATTGCCTTTCTTTGGAATTGGAATGTAAACTGACCTTTTCCAATCCTGTGGCCACCGTTGAGTTTTCCAAATTTGCTGGCAAATTGAGTGTAGCGCTTTTACTGCATCGTCTTTTAAGATTTTGAATAGCTCAGTTGGAATACTCTCACCTCCACTAGCTTTGTTGTTGCTCAGATTTCCTAAGGCCCATTTGACTTCACATTCTAGGATGTCTGGCTCGAGGTCAGTGACCACCCCATCTTGATTATCAGGGAGGTTAAGTTCATTCTTCTATAGTTCTTCTGTGTGTAATTTTGCAACCTCTTCTTAATTTCTTCTGCCTCTGTTAGGTCCCTGCCATTTTGGTCCTTTATCATGCCCATCTTTGCATGAAACTTTCCCTTCATATCTCTAATTTTCTTGAAGAGATCTCTGGTCCTTCTTATTCTATTGTTTTCTTCTATTTCTTTGCACTGTTCATTTATGAAGGCATTCTTATCTCTTCTAGCTATTCTCTGGAATTCTGCATTCAATTGGGTGTATCTTTCTCTTTCTCTCTTGCCTTTCGCTTCCCTTCATTCCTCAACTATTTGCAAAACTTCCTCAGACAGCCATTTTGCTTTCTTGCATTTCTTTTTCTTTGGGATGGTTTTAGTTGCTACCTCTTGTATAATGTTGTGAACCTCCATCCATAGTTCTTCAGGCACTCTGTCTATCCGATCTAATTCCTTAAATCTATTTGTCACCTCTACTGTATGTTCATCAGGGATATGATTTAGTTCATACCTGAGTGGCCTAGTGCTCTTCCCTACATTCTTCAATTTAAGCCTAAATTTTGCAACGAGAAGCTTTATATTATAAAGAGAGGGGGAGAGAGAGAGAGAGAGGGGGGGGGGGGAGAGGGAGAGGGAGACGGAGAGGGA
Source organism: Pantherophis guttatus (assembly GCF_059756535.1). Lineage (NCBI taxonomy): Eukaryota > Metazoa > Chordata > Lepidosauria > Squamata > Colubridae > Pantherophis > Pantherophis guttatus. The sequence continues at coordinate 77,301,968 of NC_142070.1, read as the reverse complement.
GAGAGAGCATTGGTTATATCATGAGTCATTGTCAGCTTTGATCTAAGGGCTTCAAAATCAAGATCATGGCTTTAGTTGAAATGAAGATTCTGATATACAAAAGATAAGACCTATATAGAGCCTCAAATACAGGAATCTCCCTCCCTCCCTCCTCCCTCCCTTCCTCCTTCTTTCTTTCCTTCCTTACTTCCTTACTTTCCTTGTTCGTCTTCCTCACTCTCTCCCACCTCCCATGTCCCCCCTCCTTTCTACCTTCCTTCCTTCCTCCCTTCCCTCTCCCTCCCTCCTCCTTTCTCCCTTCTTTCTAACTTCCTTCCTGCCTCTCTCCCCTTCCTTTCTTCCCTTTCTTTTCCTTCCTTCCTTCCTTCCTTCCTTCCTTCCTTCCTTCCTCCCTTCCCTCTCCCTCCGTCCTCCCCTCTTCCTCCTTTCTAACTTCCTTCCTCCCTCTCTCCCCTTCCTTCCTTCTCTTTCTTTTCCTTCCTTCCCTTCCTTTTCCTTCCTTCCTTCCTTCCCTCTCCCTCCCTCCTCCTCTCTCCCTCCTTTCTAACTTCCTTCCTCCCTCTCTCCCATTCCTTTCTTCCCTTTCTTTTCCTTCCTTCCTTCCTTCCTTCCTTCCTTCTCCCTTCCCTCTCCCTCTCCTCTTCCCTCTTCCCTCTCCCTCCCTCCTCCCCTCTTCCTCCTTTCTAACTTCCTTCCTTCCTCCCTCTCTCCTCTTCCTTTCTTCCCTTTCTTTTCCTTCCTTCTTTCATCTTAAGGTACCAATACATTTTCTTCCTGCCACTTCCCAATGATAAGACTCATCATCATCATCATCATCATCATCGTCGTCATTGTCATCATTACCATAACTGTCATCATCACCATCATGGTCATCTTCAACTCATCCCAATAAGAAAAATCCTCTGTAGCAAAGAACCACAGATGCCGAGACATCCGCCCGGAACATGGCTGTCATTTTGACAGCCACATTATGTTCTGAGAAACTCATGCGTTCTTTTGCCCCAGAGGTGAGCCGTGAGCTATTATTCTGTACAATGCTACTGATAAGTGAGCGTGGGAGAAAATAAAGAGTGATGCTGCTTCCGTGCATGTACATGCAGGACAGTTATGCGAGATATGCCAGAAAACCCTCCGCTTGGCTGCCCAACCTCTTCAACAGCAATATTTCCTCTCTCTCCATTCTGCTCCTGCCATTCAAAGGATGGTAGAACTTAAATTTAGATACACCCAACTGCCCTCTTTTTCATCCAGTTCACGTGGGCAAAGATAACAGGATTGTAACATATTTATACGCCACTAAAAACCTTGTTGTCATGACCTTTAACTGGATGAAACTTTTTTTTATAACAATTTTTGAGAGCCAAGGTCTCTCAAATAGGCTGACTTACCAGATGTGTCCAAAATAACTGTATAACATAATTGGAAGAGACCTTGGAGCAGTGGTGAAATTCAATTTTTTTTTTACTACCGGTTCTGTGGGTGTGGCTTGGTGAGCATGGTGTGGCATGGCAGGGGAAGGATACCACAAAATCTCCATTTCCACCCCACTCCAGGGGAAGGATACTGCAAAATCCCCATTCCCTCCCCACTCCTGGGGGAAGGATATTGCAAAATCTCTATTCCCACTCTGGAGCCAGCCAAGAGTGGTATTTGCCGGTTCTTCGAACTACTCAAAATTTCCACTACCGGTTCTCCAGAACCTGTCAGAACCTGCTGGATTTCACGCCTGCCTTAGAGGCCCTCTAGTTCAATCCCCTACTCAAGTAGGAGATCGTACACCATTCCAGATTAATGACTGTCCAATCTCTTCTTAAAAACCTCCAGTGATGGAGCACCCACAATTTTGTTTCACTGGTTAATTGTTCTCACTGTCAGGAAATATCTCCTTAGTTCTAGGTTGCTTCTCTCCTTGACTAGTTCCAATCCATTGCTTCTTGTCCTACCTTCATGTGCTTTGGAGAATAGCCTGACTCCCTCTTCTTTGTGGCAGCCCCTTATACAGTATATTGGAATGTTGCTACCATGTCACCCGCAGTCCTTCTTTTCATTAAACTATTGCTTAATGCATTGTAAGCCGCCCTGAGTCTCTGGAGAAGGGCGGCATATAAATTAAATTTAAAAAAAAAAAAAAAAACTAGACATACCCAATTCCTGCCACCATTCTTTGCAATTTTTTGGTGTCAACTCACAAAGCATCCCTGGCCTGCTCTCGAGTTGCCATAAGCAAGGGGTATGGGAAACCGATAAAGCAGCACAGCAGCCAAAGACAGGAGCATATTCCAGACATATCTCTCTCAAGGCTGTCTCCCAGGGATACCCATAGCGGCTGGAGGGAAGCGATCTCTATAACCCGCAAAATTGCTCTGTTGGCAAATGTGATTGATGACACACCCTGGGGGGAGGAGGAAAATAGGGTCTTGATTGGGGCCGTAAAGTACGTGGGGTCAGAGTTGGCTTCGCTTGGGAACGTGTTGACATGAAGCTCCTAATAAATAACTGGATTTCTTTTGAAGCTTGGCTCGAGGCTCATGATTTAATTAGGGCATCTGTTGGAACCCTGACTTTGGGACCTGTGACTCCTGAAAGAAGGAAATTTGGACAACTTGTGGCTGCTTCAGGATACTGGGTGTTACTGAGCTGCTGCTGCAGTTGTCCGATCTTCATTTCCAACACTTCCCAGCCAGTCTTGGAATGCTTCACTCCCTCCCCCACCCAACAGTAGCCACTTTCTTGCCTGCTGGGGAAGGGAAGGGAAGGATAGCAATAGCAATAGTACTTAGACTTATATACTGCTTCATAGGGCTTTACAGCTCTCTCTAAGTGGTTTACTACAAGTAATCCTCAACTTACAACCATTCAATTAGTGACTGTTCAAAGTTACATTGGCACTGAAGAAAGTGACTTTTTTTTTAAAAAAAATTGATTTATATGCCGCCCTTCTCCGGAGACTCAGGGCGGCTTACAATGTGTTAAGCAATAGCCTTCATATTTTTTGTATATTTATACAAAGTCAGCTTATTGCTCCCACAAACTGGGTCCTCAATTTACCCACCTTAGAAAGGATGGAAGGCTGAGTCAAACTTGAGCCTGGTGAGAATTGAATTCGCAGTAATTGCAGGCAGCTGGATGTTAAATGCTGCCTTAGGAGGCATTAGCCTCCTACACCACTCAGGCTCCTTATGACCATTGTTCACACTTATGACCATTGCAGCATCCCCACGGACACAGGAACAAAATTCAGATTCTTAGAAACTGACTCAGATTTATGACGGTGTTGCAATGTCCTGGGATCAGGTAATTCCCTTAAAAGGGACAAAATTGTGACTTTCTGACAAGCAAAGTCAACGAGGAAACCAGATTCACTTCACAACTGGGTTACTAAGGTAACAACTGCTTTGATTTACTTGTAAAATGGGGCAAAGCTCACTTGTCAACAAAGAATATTCTTTCTGCGCCAATTCAGAAAGTTCAAACTGCCCAAGGAGCTGCTGATCCAGTTGTACAGAGGAATGATTGAGTCTGTCATCTGCACTTCCATAACTGTCTGGTTTGGCTCTGCAACCCAACAAGACAGACACAGACTTCAGAGGATAATTAGAACGGCAGAAAAAACAACGGCTACCAACCTGCCTTCCATTGAGGACCTGTATACCGCACGAGTCAAAAAGAGGGCTGTGAAAATATCTACAGACCCCTCACATCCTGGACATCAACTCTTTCAATTCCTACTCTCAAAACGACGCTATAGAGCACTGCACACCACAACAACTAGACACAAGAACAGTTTTTTCTCCAAACCCCATCACTCTGCTAAACAAATAATTCCCTCAACACTGTCAAACTATTTACTAAGTCTGCACTACTATTAATCTTCTCATCGTTCCCATCACCCATCTCCTTCCACTGTATGACTGTAACTTTGTTGCTTGTATCTTTATGATTTATATTGATATTGTTTCCTGATTACTTATTTGTACCCTATGACTATCATTAAGTGTTGTACCTTATGATTCTTGATGGATGTATCTTTTCTTTTATGTATACTGAGAGCATATGCACCGAGACAAGTTCCTTGTGTGTCCAATCACACTTGGCCAATAAAGAATTCTATTCTATTCTATTCTATTCTATTCTATTCTATTCTAGTCTAGTCTAGTCTAGTCTAGTCTAGTCTAGTCTAGTCTAGTCTAGTCTAGTCTAGTCTAGTCTAGTCTAGTCTATTGTCTCACTTTTGAGCTCAATTGTGGCCATAAATCAAGGACTATCTGTATATCGTTTTTGTTATCATTTCACTTCCCAGTCCCTCCTTCCTCTCTTTCCCCCCCCTTTTTTCTTCCTTTTTCTTTTCTTTTTTTTGCTGGTAAGCAGAACAGTTGCAAACCCGTGTAATGTTCTTCTGCACTGTAATTACTTTTTTAAAGCATGCATTATTTATGCAGCCGAGGCACTTAGGCCGTTCCAATAACAGTTTCTAGAAAAGCATTATTTTTGACAGTGAGGTTTCTTTTATAAACCCGCTACCATTTTAACATTTCAGATCCTGTGCTTAGTCAGCATCTAAATATAGCCAAGCGAACAATAGGCGTCTGTTTTACACTCAGCTAAAGTTAGAACTCTGGTTAAGCAGATTGAAATAAATGTAAGATTATATTGCAGGAGGGACAAATTGTCCTCCGTTTGATTTTTTTTCCCCATTTTTCTTTTTTTTTTTTTTTTGCTGAAGAAGTCCTCCTTCTCTTAAGATAAAAAGTTCCGAGGTTAGAATGGAAGAATCCAATTTCAGTTCAGGTTAACAGAGCAATTTAAGAAGGTCAAAGATGCAACTCGTTTTAGCTGAGGTTAGGAAACCTAGCGCAAGCAAACTCGAAAAGGACAGCTAGGGAAACAGGAAATGGTCCCTCGCTGGTTAGACATGTACATCTTGCCAAAATGTGCCTCGGAATTAGACAAAGCTGAATAGGAAGGTGTCAGGATTCCAAGTAACACCCCCCAATGAAAGAAAACTCTGAGGCTTGAGTTTCATCAAAGTTTCATTTTATTCGGTAAAGGTAAAGGTTCCCCTCGCACATATGTGTTAGACGTTCCCGACTCTAGAGGGTAGTGCTCATCTCTGTTTCAAAGCCGAAGAGCCAGCGCTGTCCGAAGACGTCTCCGTGGTCATGTGGCCGGCATGACTCAACACCAAAGGTGCACAGAACGCTGTTCCCTTCCCACCAAAGATGGTCCCTATTTTTCTACTTGCATTTTTTTTTTACCTGCTTTCGAACTGCTAGATTGGCAGAAGCTGGGACAAGTCACGGGAGCTCACCCCGTTATGTGGCACTAGGGATTCGAACCGCTGAACTTCGATCAACAAGCTCAGCAACTTAGCCACTGAGCCACCGCGTCCTTTCCATTTTATTAGAGATGTCATATTGGCACATCTGGGAAAACCCGAATCTGAAAGTTTCCAGGTTTTCCCCCCACCCAAAGGAAAGTTCAAGTCCCTGCCCATCACCCACATGTCCATCACATGGTCCAATCAAAGCACCGTCCCAATTGGGGATGCCTCCCAGTTCCGCTTGTCCAGGTGCAGGGCAAGATGTCCTTGACTCTCTGAGAAAGGAATGTTATTTTGACTATATATCAACCTGGCTCTATACAATTCCCCCCTCCCAGTTTCCCACAGTAGTAAATGTGGCAGGCCTGAAGATCCAATGAAAAAGATGGCTTCCAGGCCTGACAGAAGGAAACTGAGAAAGGCGCTTCGAAAGGGTAATATTAATAGAGCTGGAGGGGCCTTGTAGTTAATCTAGTCCAACCCCCTGCTCACGCAGGAGACCTGTACTAGGGGTTCGAACCGCCGAACTGCTAACCTTTCTGATCGGCAAGCTCAGTGTCTTAGCTACTGAGCCACCTAGTCAGGGAAGGACTTCTCAGATACATAACTGAAATGACTGAAGTGAGTTTCAAATGGGAAATGCAGAGTGAAAGAAAATAACTATACTGCCATTCTAGGTTAGAGAACAAGTGAGCAATCAGACTAGAAGATAAACTGTTGTTTGTGTGTTCTTTGTGTAGGTCCCTAAGTATGTAGATGCATATGTATGTAGATACACAATATAAAAAAAAATATGTTTGAGACTCTGGGGAAGAGTGCAGAGAAGAGCAACAAGAATGATTAGGGGACTAGAGGCTAAAATATATGAAGAATGGTTGCACTTGCAAGGATTTGGTATGTCTAGTTTAATGAGAAGAAGGACTAGGGGAGACATGATAGCAGTGTTCCGATATCTCAGGGGCTGCCACAAAGAAGAGGGAGTCAAGCTATTCTCCAAAGCACCTGAGGGCAGGACAAGAAACAACGGTTGGAAACTAATCAAGAAGAGAAGCAACCTAGAACTAAGGAGGAATTTCCTGACAGTGAGAACAATTAATGAGTGGAACGATTTGCCTCCAGAAGTTTGCTCCAACACTGGAATTTTTTAAAAAGAGACTGGACAACCATTTGTCTGAAATGGTATAGCGTTTGCTGCCTGAACAGAGGTTAGACTAGAAGACCTCCAAGGTCTCTTCCAGCTCTGTTATTCCATTAAATCAGTAGACTACCTCTCTTTTGGAGTAGGCAATAGAGAATCCTATCAAAACACGGAAGAAAAATATAATCCCTTTTGTATGGACTCAAGGGAATGGATAAGGCACCTGATCATCATCATCGTCATCGTCATCATCATCATCATCATCATCATCATCATCATCATCATCATCATCATCATCATATTTCCTTTAATGACCCCATAATCCCTTGTGGGGTGGAGTCTGGTCAACTGAATGGAGCTGAGTTTTTACTGGCTGGATGCCCTTCCTGTTGCCAATGCAGAGTTATATTCAGCAGATATATTCTCATTGTGCCCAGAGAGAGAAATATCTGTATCGAGGATCGAACTCACAGCCTCCTGATTGTGAGACGAGAGCTCCACCTCTAGGCCACCGCACCACTCGGATAAGGCGCCTGATGTAACCAAATTAAAATAAAAGATGTAGCTTTTTTTCTTATTGGTGACCACAAAATACAGAGGACAGTAAAGACAGATCCAAAGGAGGAAGAAATGGGGAAAAAATGGTTTGGCCTGATTTTTTTTTTTTAAAAAAAACCGAGTTTACTTGGGAATTGAGGAGTATATAAATTCTTCTTCTTCTTCTTCTTCTTCTTCTTCTTCTTCTTCTTCTTCTTCTTCTTCTTCTTCTTCTTCTTCTTCTTCTTCTTCTTCTTCTTCTTCTTCTTCTTCTTCTTCTTCTTCTTCTTCTTCTTCTTCTTCTTCTTCTTCTTCTCTTCCTCCTCCTCCTCCTCCTCCTCTTCTTCTCCTCCTCCTCCTCCTCCTCCTCCTCCTCCTCCTCCTCCTCCTCCTCCTCCTTCTCCTTCTCCTTCTTCTTTTTCTGAACCTTATTTTGTTCCTGAACCTATGTGCAAAGACAGCTGCCTCAGCAATTTTATTTGCAACCCCAAATACGTGCATAGAAATGTTGACATTTAAGAAAAACAAATATGCAAAAGAGGAAAATAGCAGATTTTTCCAGCACGGTGCGTTAGAGGGGAAAAAAATGATTTCTAAAATCTGTGCACGATATGAATTTAAAAAAAAAAAATCCATATACTTGCACAAATCTGCTGAAATACATACATTGTGATCCTCTTCCCCTGTGCCCCATTTGCAAACGAATGCAAATCTGGCTAACGGGATATTGAAAGTACGAGCAACTCTGTGCAAAGATATTTATCATTGCTAAGAAGTTCCCCGGTCCCGATTTGTAAAGTATCTTAGAGGTCTAAAATAAATGTATATTGCAGAAGGTTTTGTCAGTCTAATGGGTCCAAATACAATTCACAAAATAAAGCGTCACATCGTAGGCAAAACGCTAGACGATGAATCGATGGTAAACAAGGAATTCCCATAAAACTGGGAATTTGATGGCTGTGACATCAAAACATTTCTTTTTCAGCAGGCCGGCCTGGCCTAACCTCTCTTTTAAACTTTTAAACTTTTAAAATATTTTAAATTTTAAATTTGTCTTAAGAATTTGGGGTGTTTTAAATTTTGTTTTCTGGGCCAAATTATTTAATTGTATTTTAATGCTTTTTAACATTTATATTATATGTATTTTATCTGGCTGTTCACCACCCTGAGTCCTTCGGGAATAGGGCGGTATACAAATTTAATAAATAAATAAATAAATAAATAAATAAATAAATAAATAAATAAATAAATAAATAAATAAATAAATCTAAGGACATATTGCACGAGTATTAGATAGCTGAGATGCAACTGCAGAGCATATTCTCCACAAGAATGCCGAGCAGCGGTGGGATTTAAATTAAGGAATGGCTGGAAGAAATCACGGAACATAGGATAGAATTAAATCCAGAATTATGTTTATTAGGCATACTGGATTCAAAAACAGATAACAATGATCAATACATAATATTACACATATTAACCGCTGGTTTTGCACAAAACTGGAAACAAAAAAACTACCCCCTCAGATGAAATGGTAATTAGAAAGATACTTGAATGTGCTGAAATAGGCAGGATGACCATGGAGTTAAAAGAAAGAGAAGAGTAGGATCAGGGGTGAAATCCAGCAGGTTCTGACAGGTTCTGGAGAACCGGTAGTGGAAATTTTGAGCAGTTCAGAGAACCGGTAGCGGAAATTTTGAGTAGTTTGGAGAACCGGCAAATACCACCTCTGGCTGGCCCCAGATTGGGGTGGGAATGGATATTTTGCAATATCCTTCCCCCAGGAGTGGGGAGGGAATGGGGATTTTGCAGTATCCTTCCCCTGCCACACCCACCAAGCCACACCATGCCCACAGAACCTGTAGTAAAAAAAAATTGGATCTCACACTGAGTTAGACTATTATAAAATTTGGAGTAGACTGTACAAGTGGCTAGAGAATAGAAGCCAAAAGAAGAAATAAAACCATAAAAACCACTGACTATAGTATAAAGATAAATGTATACACGTATAATTAGAACATAACACAGTATTACAACATAATTATTATTATACTATTACTAGAATTGTTAAAATATACGAGAAGGCAAATACTGAATAGTGAATGACAACAACAGAATATACATGTTGATACGGAAAGCTGTAAAATTACATTACGCTTGTGTTTTTTATTTGTTTGTATTTCTATTTTTTCTATATTTTTTTTCTTTTTCCTTTTTTTCCTTGTGGTTTTTAAACTTGGAAATTGTTCATTTCAGTTCAATACAATTAAAAAAAAAATTACTACCGGTTCTGTGGGTGTGGCTTGGTGGACATGGCCTGGCTTGGTGGGCGTGGCTTGGTGGGCATGGCAGGGCAAAGATACTACAAAATCCCCATTTCCTCCCAATCAGCTGGGACTCGGGAAGCAGAGAATAGATGGGGGCGGGGCCAGTCAGAAGTGGCATTTTCCAGTTCTCCGAACTACTCAAAATTTCTGCTACCGGTTCTCCAGAACTGGTCAGAACCTGCTGAAACCCACCTCTGATGCAGAGGCATCAAAAATGATAAGCAGCCATTATTCTATAAAATTTAAAAGCATGTGCCTATTCTGAAATGGACTGTAATTGCAATAAAAAGCAGCTATTTTTTTAAAGTATCATTAAAACCATTTGAAGGTGTCTCTGAATGAGTAGTTGTACAGCAGTCACTAACTTTTATTGCTATCGTGATACTTTTTAATACCAAGGCATATTTTAGGGTTCAAAGGAGCTTTGAAGCATTTAAAGGAGAATGTTTCAAGCGTTCTCAGCCAGGAGCCCCTCTTACAAATATATATATTTTAAAAAATGACCAATATTGAACATTAATTAAAAATAAAATTTAAGGACACCCCAGGATCATTTTTTTAAAAAAGAAATCCTACTTACCTTTAGCTGTACGGATAGAGCAAATCTTAAGTAACTATTTTGGGAGATCAAATGAGGTGACTCTTTCCAATGTTCATCTTGATTAAAAAGTTTGGGCTTGCTCAGATGTTGGGTATCTTCTGGAGCTATTGAAGATTAAGAGGAATTCAATTCAGAGCATTTTGATTTGGTTTCTTGTTGAATGAAAGATCCAGATAGAATAGAATAACAGAGTTGGAAGGGACCTTGGAGGTCTTCTAGTCCAACCCCCTGCCCAGGCAAGAAACCCTACACCACTTCAGACAAATGGTTATCTAACATCTTCTTAAAAATTTTCAGTGTTGGAGCATTCACAACTTCTGGAGGCAAGTTGTTCCACAGATTAATTGTTCTAACTATCAGGAAATTTCTCCTTAGTTCTAAGTTGCTTCTCTCATTGATTAGTTTCCACCCATTGCTTCTTGTTCTACCCTCAGTAGAAATCTAGTTGGAAGAAAGGAAGAAAAGAAGGAGGGAGGGAAGAAAGAGAAAGAAAGAAAGAAAGAAAGAAAGAAAGACAGACAGAAAGAAAGAAAGAAAGAAAGAAAGAAGAAAGGAAGTGTTGCAATATTTTCAGGATCAGACTCAATAAAGATAATAGGAGTTAGAGCTTTAAATATATTTCTTTTTAATTATGATAGGCATTCTATATTCACTGAATATTCAAGGTAGAAGCGACGAGAATGGTGAGGGTGGCTCCTTATATATACAAGGGGTGGAGCTAGGAATGGGAGTGGTAAGTTATGAATACATTAAAGTCCAAAGAATAAGTTAACCTCTGATGTTCCATATATACATTATTTACACATTGGAGAATAAGGCATTTACATCTGACAAATCCCCCTCTAAATGCCGGTTCGTTACACAACACCAATTACATTCTGATTCAGGACAATATAATACATATAATTTAGAAGTTAAATATTTGTGTTGTTTAGAAGGTAAGGGTTTTGTTAATATGTCAGCTAATTGTTCAGAAGTATCGCAATGTATTGCTTTAATGAATCCGTCTTGAGACAGTTGTCTCACATGCTTAAACTTTATATCAATATGCCTGGACCTTTGTCCAATTGCTTCGGATCTGGATATTTCAATGGCCGCTTTATTGTCTTCATGCATAATAAATGGTAAAGTGGGTTTCTTCCAAACATCAGTGATCAGATCATTGAACCATACAAGGTTATTTGCAGCCTTGGACAAACAAACATATTCCGCTTCTGTAGTAGAAGTGGCTACTAGTTCTTGTTTACCAGTATACCAGTAAACTGGACAATCATTCAATAGAAAAACATAACCAGAAGTACTCTTTCTGCATGATGTATCACCAGCCCAATCTGCATCAGCATAACAAGTAATTTTTGGTTCTCTGTCATTATTGGGTTCCAACATTAAACAAAAATCTAATGTACCCTTCAGATATCTTAGAATTCTTTTGACAGCTTCCCAATGATACAAGGTTGGTTTACTAACATATCTTGACAATAGATTGAGAGGTAATGCAATATCTGGCCTAGTCCAATTAGATATATAAAGGAGTGAACCTATAACTGATCTGTAAAATGTGTTGTCTTTAAACTCAGGGGAAGATTCATCAGTGTTTCTAAGAAAATCAGTTTGCATAGGGGTGTCACAGGTTTTGGCATTATTTAAGTTACATTTGTTTAGGAGTTCGATGATTTTATCTTTCTGTGTAAGTTTGAATCCCCTTTTAGTTTTGTTAATTTGCACACCAAGGTATTTATTCACTTTACCCAGAGATTTCAGTGAGAAGTGTTCATTTAACTTATTTACAAAGATTTCCCTGCTCTCTTTATGCTTTCCAATGTATAAAATATCGTCCACGTAAATTAATACAAATTCAATATGATCATTACTCTTTTTTACAAAGAAACAGTTATCAGCAGTGGTGGCGTTGAAATCCATGGTCTTAAGTACTTTTACCAAGCAATCGTACCATCTTTTGCCGGATTGCTTTAATCCGTACAGACTCTTATTTAATAACCAAATTTCGTTCTTATTAGTGTATTGACTGTGTGGTGCTCTTACATATATTTCCTTATCTAATTTTGCATGTAAGTATGCGGTCTGTATGTCATATTGGAATACGTCCAGATTGAGTGCAGATGCTACTACAAGGGCTGTTTTGACACTCTCTGTTCTCACTGTGGGTGAATATGTATCAGTATAGTCTTCTGGATATTTTTGTGCATAGCCTTGTGCAACTAGTCTAGCCTTGTATAAGGTATTGCCTCCTTCTAAGTTCTTAATTTTATAAATCCACCTGGTACCTATAATTGTTTTATCCTTAGGTGCGATCGCAGGTGTGAATACATTTAATCCTTGTAAACTTTCCATCTCTTTTTCCATAGCTAGTTCCCATTTTTCTCTTTCTTCATGTGGAAGTTTCAATACTTCTTCATATGTATTAGGTGTTATTTGTTCTCCATTCATATGCATTACGTAATCTTTGTATTTATTTGGTATTTGGTTTCTATTGTTTCTAATAGTTCTTTCAGGCTTGCTATGGTTATCATGCAAATATCTAGCTTCCTTTTTTGTTAATGTGTCTGTCTTTATTTTATGCTGACTATTAGTCCAAGTTTTGGTTTTGTTCTTACTTTTGTTAATATTTTGATTTTCTGTTGTTCCTTCCTCGCAAGATATCGTATCTTTACATTTATTAGGAAATATTTCATTAAGGTGCAATTTTGACCAATTGGCCTGTTCATGGAACACAGCTGTTCTGGATACTATAAATTTGTTATTACTATCAATAAATCTGTACCCTTTGGTTCCAGTTTCGTATCCCATGAATCTTAATCTCCTGGATACGTTTTCTCCCTTTCTCCTCAATTGTTTAGGTATGTGTACGTCTGCAGTGACTCCAAATATGTGCATGTGTGATAATTTGGGTTTTCTATTGTACATCACCTCATATGGTGTCTTATTCACAATACTGGACCAGGTTCTATTTTGAGTGTAATTCGAATAATGTAATGCCTCTGACCAAAATTGTTTGCCTAAACCAGCATCCTCTAATGTGCACCTAATCATGGTTTGTAGTGTGGAATTTTTCCTCTCTGCAACTCCATTTTGAAATGCAGAAAAAGGATTGGACGTGAAATGTAACATTCCTCTATCCTTTAACCATTGGGAGAATTCTTTAGACATGAATTCACATCCCCTATCTGTCATAATTTGCTTTATTCTGATATTATGTTGTGTTTCTATACGTTTGTAGAATTCCTTAAATTTCTGAAATGTTTCATCCTTGTGCTTTAATGTGTAAACAAAACCATATCGGCTGTAGTCATCCACTATTGTTAGGAAGTAACGTTTTCTATAGGTAATTGAGGGACTTAATGGACCAACTAAGTCCATATGTACCAAATCAAAAATATTGTTAGTTGATCTGTTAGATTTTTTTGGTCTGGGACTGGTTTTTAGTTTGGTGGATTTACATACTGAGCATTCCAAATAATTTTCACAATTTTTTATTTTGACACCTTCTGCGTGTTCAGTCATTTTTTGTACTACAGGAAAGCTTGCATGTCCTAACTTCCTGTGTAAGATGTGAGCACACTCATCATGAATTGGTTTACCTATTTTTGGTTTCTTTTCCTTGTATGTATTTTTGTGATCATGAGTTATTCTACACTCATCATTGTCACTGTTACTGACATTTTCATCATCTGCTTCAATACAATCTTCCATATTTGAATCAATGTTATGTAAACATCTTTCTTTAGTTATCAGATAAGGTAGACCTCCTTTTATCATTACAGTACCTACATTTGTTTTGTTCTTTTCTATAGTTGCCTTCCCCTTTGAGAAAACTATATTGATATCAGATTCTCTGCTTAATTTTATGGCACTTAGTATGTTGTGAGGTATTTCTGGGATTAATAATACCCCCTCTATTTTCCCTAGACCAGGCAAGGTCACATTTCCTTTGCCTAGTACTTGAACCTTTTCTTGATTAGCTACCTTTATCACAAACTTATCTTCTATAAATGAAGATAATATACTTTTGTTGTTGGTGGTGTGATTTGTTGCACCAGAATCAATAAGCCAATTGTTATTCTCATCCTGTTGTGTTCTGGTGCTGTCTTGTTTATTTAGCCCATTCAGTGACCCAGATTTCCTCTCTTTTGAATTTTCTCTACCCCCTCTACCTTCTTTGTAATTTGGTGGACTTCTATATTTGTGTCTATCTGTGGAAGATTGTCTGTAATTATATTTGCTCCTATATTCTGGTCTATGTCTCTCTCTTGAGACTTTGGGGCAGTCTCTTCTACTATGTTCCCTGGATCCACAATTGTAGCATCTAAAGGCCTCATTATGTTTATCTTGAAAGACTACTTTCCTAAAAGGTTTGTGGTCTGTTTGGTTACTGGATCGATTTTTTCTTGAATTGTCTTCTGCTATCAATTTGTTAGATAGACTTTCTATGGATAAATATCCCAAATTAATGGTATCTAAGTGTGACATAAAGCTATCCCATGATGGATCAAGTGAATTGATAATAACACTTTTCATTGTTTGATCTGAAATCACTTCCCCCCTCAATTGTAGCTCAGCTCTTATTTTGTTTAGATTTATCAAATGCTCACTTATAGAAACCCCTGGTTTTACTCTAGAGGAAAAGAAATCCTTAGACATTCTTGTGGTTGTAGCTACGCTATCGCTGTGAAATAGATTAAACATGCATTGAATTATTTCTGATACAGTTAGGTTTGGTTTGATGCTATGATACATTGCAGGAGACACGCTAGATATTATTATGAAAAATGCTCTATGATGTAAACAATCTATTTTCAAAGTCCAAGGTCTTCTTGGAGGGCTAGTTATAAAGAATAGTAAATTTTCTTTCATGAAAATAACCTGAAGCTGTTGGTACCACTCTTGTAAATTAATGCCATCAATTCTAAGTTTTGGGAAGTCACTGGGTAAGTTACCTACATTATTCTGTCCATTACTTACAACCTGGGGCAGTCCGTGATCTCTCAAGTGCAGGAAATTACAGAACGGCATTGGGATGCTTGCAATGAGTCTGCGCGGTTCTCTGGCCAGTTCAAGTCCTTCTGGGTCGTCTACGTAGTTTCGCACATGCGCGTTGCTCATTTCTTCTTTGGTGGCGTCGTGGAAGGTTCTCTCCCTTTCAGCTCTCTCGATCCGCTCCTCCTCAGATGAGTCGGTCTCTGGCTCGGTTTTTGGGGTTCTGGTGGTGGCGACGGTTCTTTTCTTCTTTTTGTGTGCGTTGGTATTCGATCTTGTCTGTGGTGTAGGGCGAAATCGGCATGGCTCTCTGGGCTCGGGCGTCGTCGCTTTCGAAGTCAGGATGGGAGCGTGCAGGTCTTGAGTCGCCGGTTTGATTTCTTGCTTCTTCGTAGATGTCTTGGTAATTTTCAGTCTTGGCCCAAAAGCAGCAAAGAGCGTTTTCATTGCTGATTTTACTTGAGATTTTGTTAAATCGTCTTCACTTTCTGATTTTGGATCATCTGAAGAGTTTGAGACTTCTTTCTCACTTTCTTCGTCTGATAGTGTTTTTCGCGCCAGAAATTTTGAACTGAGCGTTTTGATTGGCTCTGCTCCATTCTCTTTTGAAGTTCGTTGAAACCAAGATGGCTGCCATTCAAAATTTCGCGCGGGATCACATCTTTTCTTTTTAACAACTATTTTCTCAGTAGTCATCTCACTTACGGTTTTTTGATCTTTGGGTTTTTCTTTAATGACGTTTTTCTCTCTCGCTGCTCCGCTGTTCTTCAGCATCTCCTGGAGGTCCGCGATGAGACTTTCATCATTCTTTTGGCTTTTTAGTATCTTTAATATCTCCGACCTGAGTTCGTTATTTTCTATTTCGATTTCTTTCTGGTCATTATTTTCACTCATTAGTTCTTCTTCTTCAGTGGTGTATTCTTCGGATTCTCTCGAAATCGCATTGGTGGATTCGTTGATCATCTCTTGATCAGTTTCTATTTCTTTGCTGTAGGCCCTGGTGTTGGGCCTATCTTTCTTGGACATTTTTAATTACTTATTGAGTCAATTAACCATCCTCTGCTACCAGCTTGTTGCAATATTTTCAGGATCAGACTCAATAAAGATAATAGGAGTTAGAGCTTTAAATATATTTCTTTTTAATTATGATAGGCATTCTATATTCACTGAATATTCAAGGTAGAAGCGACGAGAATGGTGAGGGTGGCTCCTTATATATACAAGGGGTGGAGCTAGGAATGGGAGTGGTAAGTTATGAATACATTAAAGTCCAAAGAATAAGTTAACCTCTGATGTTCCATATATACATTATTTACACATTGGAGAATAAGGCATTTACATCTGACAGGAAGGAAGGAAGGAAGGAAGGAAGGAAGGAAGGAAGGAAGGAAGGAAGGAAGGAAGGAAGGAAGGAAGGGCAATAGCAATAGCATTTAGACTTACTGTATATATTGCTTCACAGTGCTTTACAGCCTTCTCCTAAGTGGAATCTAGCTGTATGGAAGGAAGGAAGACTATATATATTCTTTAAAATACATTAAAAACTAAAAGTTCCAAACATGTTTTCTTTATCCGTTTTTATAATGTATTCATATATACCGTATTTCAGAGAATAAGACGCACCTTTCCCCCACCCAAAAAAAGAGGTTGAAAATCTGGGTGCGTCTTATACTCCGAATGTAGCCCCGCCCAGCCTCACAAATGGAGATTTCAGAGGCTGAAAGAAGCCTCTGAAAGAAGCTTCAGAAAAAAAGCCTCTGAAAGGCTTTTATCTAAAAGAATATGGCAAGCAACAAAAGAAGAATCAGTAAAGGTTCTAACCAAACTATGCTAACAAATCTGGAGAATGACACAATAACCAACTGATCGGAGGAGGTTAATCTACGTACCAATACCAAAGAAAGGAGATTGAACAGAGTACAGATAGTCCTTCAGAAAAAAAAGCCTCTGAACGAAGCTTCAGAAAAAGAGCCTTCAAACAGAGCTTCAGTAAAAAAAAGCCTTTTTTTCTGAATCTCTGTTTCGGAGCCTTTCGGAGGCAGAAAAAAAAGCAAATCACAGAGCTCACAACCAACAAACCTGTTGCTAAAATTCACCTCTGGGAACACCTGATTAAGGGTATTCTGGGATGCCGATCCACCCACCAATCAGCTTTTTTCTTATTTTCCTCCCCAAAAACTAAGGTGCATCTTATACTCCGAAAAATATCGTATATTGGATGCATCGATTCTCTGTTACACGATCTGCTCTATTTGTTTAATTTGCTTTTTTGAGGGGGGGAAAAAAACCACCACCTCTCTTTCTACCTATTGTCGATGAGGTGAAATAATGATAACGAGAATTCATAATATGTAGGAGACGAGAATTCATCATATGTAGGAGACAGCAAAGCCCGAGAGGAGGAGAAAAAAATTATGGCTGAGCTAAATGTGAAGGAAAAGATTGGATTCAATATTAAAAGTGCGTTCATTTGCTGTCACAAAAGCGTGGCTGCACATAATTAGTTAGTGACATGTGTTAATGTTTGTACGGGGTTGTTTTATGTCCGTAATTAATTTTTACATACGTCCTTATTACATTATTAAAGGCATTAAATAAGCTAATAATTTACTTGGGGTAAAATATCAGCTGCAACGTGTGAAGTAATTGCTCCAAAACAAGCCCATCAAAATCTAGTGTTCCTCAAGAGAGGGCAAGTTGTGTGGGACGGAAGAGCTAAATAGATGATTCCTTCTTTTAGTCAGTATTATCTTACTTTGGATAATGATACGATGATTCAATTTCTCACCTCATCCCCATCTTATTTCCACAAATACATGTGATTACAGACAGAGATGGGATTCACATAATCTGCCTACAGGTTCGCCCATCACCGATAATGTGAACATGCCAGTGATGAGTTGCTACCGGTTCTTCCCGGTTCTTGCGAACTGGTAGTGGAAATTTTGAGTAGTTCGGCGAACCGGCAAATACCACCTCTGCCTGGCCCCGCCCGCAATCTATTTGCTGCCTCCCGAGTTCCAGCTGATCGGCTAGAAGGAAAAAATCAGGGCTCACTTGACAAAGAAGAGAGAGAGAGAGAAAAAAGACACCGTAGCTTTAAATTGAGAAGCCAAGAAGCCTCCGAACTGATCGGATAGAACCGATCTGCTCCTTGTAAACCGCTCGGTGGTGGTAGATTGGCAATTGAGGCCAAGCTGCCTGAAAGTGGTTTCTGATGCTCTCAGTGGTGGCAGAGCGGCAAAAAACTGCTTAAACTCTTGCCGCTTCAAAGGGCCGCCCTACGGCTGATCAGCGGTAAAAGGCGGTCAAAAAGGGACCACCCAACTATTTGTCGGGAATAGTAATAAAGTCTCCTGCTCAAACAGGGGGTTAGAATAGAGGATCTCCAAGGTTCCTTCCAATGCTATTATTCTATGTTCTATTTAATTGCTTTATTTTTTCATTCTTAGGTTCCATCCCTTTAAAGTAGTCACCATATACATAAGAAAGCTATCCTAAACTGAGACGTCTAGAATTCTTACCTCTACATTCACCTTAGTGCTTCTTTTGGCCAAACGCAGATGGAATTGGAGTCAATTCCATAATGATCTCTCCCCCCTCATCTCTCATCTCTCTCTTCCTCCCTCTCATCTCTCATCTCTCTCTCTCCCTCCCTCCCTCTCATCTCTCTCCCTCCCTCCCTCCCTCTCATTTCTCATCTCTCTCTCTCCCTCCCTCCCTCTCATCTCTCTCTCCCCCCTCATCTTTCTCTCCCCCCTCATCTCTCATCTCTCTCTCCCTCCCTCTCATCTCTCATCTCTCTCTCTCCCTCCCTCCCTCTCATCTCTCTCTCCCCCTCTCATCTCTCTCTCTCCTCCCCTCATCTCTCATCTCTCTCTCCCCCTCCCTCCCTCTCATCTCTCTCTCCCTCTCATCTCTCATCTCTCTCTCCCTCCCTCCCTCTCATCTCTCTGCCTCCCTCCCTCTCATCTCTC
Source organism: Pantherophis guttatus (assembly GCF_059756535.1). NCBI lineage: Eukaryota > Metazoa > Chordata > Lepidosauria > Squamata > Colubridae > Pantherophis > Pantherophis guttatus. Next base: position 77,283,073 of record NC_142070.1, on the reverse strand, counting down.
ATCTCTCTCTCCCTCCCTCCCTCTCATCTCTCTCTCCCCCTCTCATCTCTCTCTCTCCTCCCCTCATCTCTCATCTCTCTCTCCCCCTCCCTCCCTCTCATCTCTCTCTCCCTCTCATCTCTCATCTCTCTCTCCCTCCCTCTCATCTCTCATCTCTCTCTCCCTCCCTCTCATCTCTCATCTCTCTCCCCTCTCATCTTTCTCTCCCCCTCTCATCTCTCTCTCTCCTCCCCACATCTCTCATCTCTCTCTCTCCCCCCTCCCTCTCATCTCTCATCTCTCCCTCCCTCCCTTTCATCTCTCATCTCTCTCTCACTCTCTCACTCTCTCCCATCTCATCTCTCTCTCTCCCCCTCTCATCTCTCATCTCTCTCTCTCTCCCTCCCTGCAATTGGTAGAAGCCAGCTTAACTCTGCTCACAGCCAACAGTTCGATCCTGACCGACTCAAGGTTGACTCAGCCTTCCATCTTTCCAAGGTGGGTAAAAAGTTTTTAAACTTTTATTAGGTTTCCCCTTCCCCAGGCTTTTACTTTTCTTTTCTTTTCTTTAAAAAAATTCCCCCTTTCTTTCTAAAAGTTTCCTCTACTCCCAGCAAAAAAAAAAACCTCAAAAAAACAATTTTCAGCATATCCTGTGTTTGAATACTCCAGCATTACAGTGTAGAGAAAGAACACGAGGGCAATTTCGTTCAACTTCCATTGCATTATAGCTCCCCAGCTGAAGCCAAGGGAATTAAAGTGATACTCCGTAAGGCACCCCACAAGCTGTCTTTTACCAAGTATGCAGGAGGATTAACATACAGAAAATAAATGGGAGAAGATATGTTTGCTCGGCGGCAAACTTTGGTGAACTGCAAAAATAAAAAAAGGACTTACTTTCTAATAAACCTACAGATGACAGTAACTCTGTAGTTGTTCTAGTGTTCACTGCTCAGTCTATTGCAGAAGAAAAGCTTGGGACTCTCAATGTGTCACTAGCAACGTTCGCAGTGGGAATTAAATGGGACAGCTTGACCAATGCACTATGATGTTGGGGCAACGCGAGCCCTGCTCAGTGGTGAAATCCAAATTTCTTTACTACCGGTTCTGTGGGCGTGACTTGATGGGCGTGGCTTGGTGGGTGTGGCAGGGGAAGGATCCTGCAAAATCCCCATTCCCTCCCCACTCTGGGGCCAACCAGAGGTGGTATTTGCAGGTTCTCCCAACTACTCAAAATTCCCATTACCAGTTCTCTGAACTGCTCAAAATTTCTGCTACCGGTTCTCCAGAACCTGTCAGAACCTGCTGGATTTCACCCTTGCCCCTGCCCCCTTTCTACTACATGCAGTGCACATATTGCACTCCTATTCAAGATGGGGAAGGGAATAAGACAACTTACCACGGCAACAAGCCATGTTCATCTCGCACAGGCCAACTCGCTGTGGGACAACTCAACAACTCAATTTATTTATTTAAAACAGTTAAAAAATATATTTTAATTTTTGTCATTCACATTTCATTTTTCCCTTCTTTTGGTATCCTTTCTTTAATGAATCTATTCCATTATTTCTTCATGGCAAGCAGTGGCCACGGTGAGTTGACCATAGAGAGTTGGCCATGGTGAGTTGGCCATAGAGAGTTGGCCATGGTGAGTTGGCCATAGAGAGTTGACCATGGTGAGTTGGCCTTAGAGAGTTGGCCATGATGAGTTGGCCATTGAGAGTTGGCCATGGTGAGTTGGCCATAGAGATTTGGTCATGGCAAGTTGCCCATAGAGAGTTGGTGAGTTGACCTTAGAGAGTTAGCCATGGTGAGTTGGTCATGGCAAGTTGGCCATAGAGATTTGGTCATGGCAAGTTGGCCATAGAGAGTTGGTGAGTTGACCTTAGATAGTTGGCCATAGAGAGTTGGCCATAGAGAGTTGACCATAGAGAGGTGGCCATGGCAAGTTGGCCATAGTGAGTTGACCATGATGCGTTGGCCATAGCAAGTTGGCCATAGTGAGTTGGCCATGGTGAGTTGGCCATGGTGAGTTGGCCTTAGAGAGTTGGCCTTAGAGAGTTGGCCATGGTGAGTTGGTCATGGCAAGTTGGCCATAGAGATTTGGTCATGGCAAGTTGCCCATAGAGAGTTGGTGAGTTGACTTTAGAGAGTTGACCATAGTGAGTTGGTCATGGCAAGTTGGCCATAGAGAGTTGACCATGATGAGTTGGCCATAAAGAGTTGGCCATAGGGAGTTGGCCATGATGAGTTGGCCATAGGGAGTTGGCCATGATGAGTTGGCCATGATGAGTTGGCCATAGAGAGTTGGCCATGGTGAGTTGGCCAGGGCAAGTTGGCTGTGGCAGCATAACAATGCATTGTAGCATTTGCTATTTTTAAACCTCTGAACAATCATGTTAGAGAAAGGTCCAAATGGCATGCATAATCAATCAATTTTGGGCTCAGTTGTGGTCATAAATTGTTTTGTTTACCATATTGTTTACCATTGTTACCATATCGTTTACTATTTTTTCAGTTCCCTATAATTTATTATTTATACAGGATATAATTTATTATTTCTGCCATGCTCTTGGGTAAGTGCATAACACGTTAGGGAATATATTAATGATACCATATAATGTAATCAATACAGAGTAGTTTAGCAATGCAGTCCTATGCTCATTGGGAATTGCAGCCAATAATATGTATATACAATTGCAGCTTTGGTGTGTAACTTAAAAAAGAAAACAAGAAAAAAAATGCAGCCTTTTACAGTTCTTTTGTACTTAATTCTTTTGTTTTATTTTCAGTTATATTGTTGATTTGTTTTGCTCTTGTTTGATTTTTGAAGTCTTGGCTGCATTGTAAACTTCATTGTCTTTGTACTTAAAAAAAAACATATAAAATAAATTACCATTCGGGCTGAATTCAAGCTACTTACAATGTGCTGTAAGCAAATCTACCCTAAGGTGTAGATTTATTTGGAATCAATTAAGTGATTTTTTCCCCCCAAATTAGATAAATGTTGGGTTAATTTTGATCCAATTACAAACCACAATCAAACACAGAATGAACATCTGTTACCGATTCCTTTTCTCTTAGCCGCCTTCAGTCAAGATACAACCATCTGTCTTATTTTAAGTCCTCTTTGCTCATTCATTCTTTACTCATAGTAGAGAAAATACGGGCACATATTTTCACATCGGCTATTCTTCTTATTCATAAGTATGCTCAAAGTTCTCAACAAAAAAAGGGACACTTTTTCTTGAAAACTTTGAACATCCTTATTTTCTTTCTTTGTCTTCCCAAACTACAATGTACGCAATGTATGCATCTTATTATTTCAATATCAATAGAAAGAGACGTGACTCATTCCTACACGAGACTCACTCTTAATAATAAGCGCTGTTTTGCATACATATTCATGGTTTAATTTGTGCTAAATTGCCATGTCTTTTTAATCTTTGACCTCTTGTACCATCCGTGCTAATGAACATTACAAACAAGATTTGAGTTTTCGGAAGTTCTGTTCTAAAATCCTTATCCAGTAATCGCATATTATTTTATCAGGAGTCGCATACATACGAGGGAATAGTTTGGATAAATTTAAGAGTAGGAATAAGCAGAAAGGCAGGGCAAGTATTCAATAATGAATGAATTTTAAAAAGATAAATATATATGTGTGTGTGTGTATATATATATATATATATATATATATATATATATATATATATATATATATATATATATATATATATGTATGTATGTATGTATGTATATGTATCTATTTTCTTACTTCTTCGTAGGATTTATGTGTGTTTTTCCTCTAGCCAGGTTTTTCCTACTTAACCAAGGTTTATAGATCTATATAGAAATAGATCCTATGAAGAAGTAAGAAAATAGATACTATACCTTTACCGGGAGGATACATGAGATGTGGGTGTGGCTTACTGATGAAAGCTAACAAGCTGGAAATAGATCTATATAAGTCTCCCACCTAGCAGGAAGAACTTGCTGGCTGCCAGAAAAGAAAAAAGCCCAGAATCGAGTGGATGTGATTCTACTGAGCTAGAGCTGCAGAAAAACCTTGGTTACGTAGGAAAAACCTAGCTAGAGGAAAATCACACATAATCCCTACGAAGAAGTAAGAAAATAGATACTATACCTTTACAGGGAGGATACATGAGATGTGGGTGTGGCTTACTGATGAAAGCTAACAAGCTGGAAATAGATCTATATAAGTCTCTCACCTGGCAGCTGAAACTTGCTGGCTGCCAGAAAAGAAAAAAGCCCAGAATCGAGTGGATGTTATTCTACTGAGCTAGGGCTGCAGAAAAACCTTGGTTACGTAGGAAAAACCTGGCTAGAGGGAAAACACATGTATATGTATATGTATATGTATATGTATATGTATATGTATATGTATATGTATATGTATATGTATATGTATATGTATATGTATATGTATATGTATATGTATATGTAGGTCTTTGGTTATTCGGGTTTTCTCCCGCGTAAAATTGGAGGTTTCTTGGCAACATTTCGACGAAGTCTCATTCGTCATCTTCAGGCTGGTGTTCTCGGCTTCGTGCTTCTAGGAGCAATGTGTGTGATCGCAGCTGTTTCTTCCTATTAACTGCTAGTGGGGGTGTGAACTGATTGGGTGGGAGCTATATGTATATGCATAGATATATATGTATATGTATATATAATGTCTGTCTTGATGGTGTGCACAGGTAGTTGTTGACTTGCAACCACAATTGAGCCCAGAATTTATGTTGCTAAGACTATATATGTAAGTATTTTTGGGTGGCCAATTAGAAAGGATACTGTATGAGACATCAGGAAGGAAGGAAGGAAGGAAGGAAGGAAGGAAGGAAGGAAGGAAGGAAGGAAGGAAGGAAGGAAGGAGAGAGGGAGGGAAGGAGGAAGGAGGCAGGGAGGGAGGAAGGGAAGGAAGGTTGGAGGAAGGGAGTGAAGGATGGAAGGAAGGAAGGAAGGAAGGAAAAAGGGAGGGAGGGAAGGAACTGAAGGGAGGGAGGGAAGGAAGGAAGGAACTGAAGGGAGGGAGGGAAGGAAGGAAGGAAGTGGAGGGAGGGAGGGAGGGAAGGATGGAGGAAGGGAAGAGGGAGGGAAGGAGGGAGGGAGGGAAGGAAGGAGGGAAGGAAGGAGGGAGTGAGAGAATGAAGGAAGGAACTGAAAGGAAATAAATAAGGAAGGAAGGAGGGAGGGAGGGAGGGAGGGAGGGAGGGAGGGAGGAAAGAAGGAGACAGGTAAGCAGGAAGGGAAGGAGGGAGGGAGGGAAGGAAGTGGAGGGAGGGAGGGAAGGAAGGAGGGAAGGAAGGAGGGAGTGAGAGAATGAAGGAAGGAATAGAAAGGAAAGAAATAAGGAAGGAAGGAAGGAGGGAAGGAAGTTAGGAAGGAGAGAGGGAGGAAAGAAGGAGGCAGGCAGGCAGGTAGGGAGGGAAGGATGGAGGAAGGGAGGGATGAAGGAAGGGAAGAGGGAGGGAAGGAGGGAGGGAAGGAAGGAACTGGAGGGAGGGAGAGAGGGAAGGAAGCAAGTGGAGGGAAGGAGGGAGGGAGGAAAGGAAGGAAGTGGAGGGGGAGGGAAGGAAGGAAGGAATGAGGGAGGAAGGGAGGGAGAAACTATTGAAACGTATATATGACATAGCACTGCAAATATTATGATTTACCTATGTCATATCAGATGTACCTTGCATCTGATATTGAGACATTAGTTAAAAAAAGAAAAGGCCATCATTTTCTTGTTGCCTCGATTTGTGCCATGTTTAAAAACCATCTTGCCTTATATAATTTTCATCTGCATTCTCTCTGTGTGTGTGTGTGTTTGTGCAGGCATGTGATGAAAGCTAACACCAGGTTGACAATAGCAATATCTTGTATTCCGTTTGAAAGAGCTATTTAAAGAAGACCAAAGAATAGAGAAGCAGGGACTGTTTGCAAGACTTTAAAGGTGCAAAGTCTTTTTTCTGGGACTACGAAGAAATCTTGCTGGGCCCTAGAAAATAGCATCTGTTATTCTGAAATACATACTTTTCATGACCACCTCAAGTCATATGAGGACTCAGTTAAGTGGCAATACTTATCATTCAGTTCCGTCCCAGCTACGGACCCCAAAGAATGCAGCACACACAAAGTCCGTACAAACCTTAGTTTACTAATTAAGGACTACTAATGAGCTTTCTTAGTAGTTGTTCGAACACAAGTACAGTTTAAATCAATCTTTTCTGAACAAGGGCTGTTAATTTAACTTCATTAACAGCCGACAAGAATCCAAAGAATAATAACTCAATTCTGAGGCACAGTATTTCAGATAACCGTAATCTTACTATGGTTGGCAGAATGCCCAGAAGCAATTTGCAGGAAAACTGAGAAGAGAGAAACAAGAGTCGAATCAAATGTTTCTGGAATCAAGACGCGAAGGAATATGAACGAAGTTGTTTCCTGCAAATTGCCTCAGTCGTTGTCCTTCCTTAAATAGGCTAGGGGAGTGGCCAATTAGCCCCAAGCCTTACTCTCGAGGAGACCTCCTCCTGAGGAGCCACTCCTGCCTTTTAACAGCTTTGCGCACTCATGCATCGAGAAGAGGCTCCTCCTCTTCGTCCTCTTCACTTATGGGAGCTTCTGGAGGTTCTGAAGGCCCTGGCTGAATCTCCGCCTCTGGCACCACATCTTCTCCAGCCTCCTCATTGTCTGACTTGAGTGCCAGCTGCTGGTGCAGCACCACACCAGTCTCCTCGCTGTCAGAATTAGCTACTAACTGCACAGGCTGCTGACGCACCACAACACATTCCTTGAAAAGGAAGGAAGGAAGGTACAAAAACTTTGTTGTGTTTTTCCCAGTAATTTAGAAGCTTTCTCTGTCCTTCCTTGATTCTTTAGAAATGTAGGCATGATGGAAAAGAAAATTTATATGCTGCTCAACTGGCTGTCCAGAGTAACTCTAGACAGCTTAGACATAATAAAAAAAATAAAATAAAATAATATATACGTACAGGTATATACAATTGAGCAACAAGCTTTCTGTTGCTAAGTGAGAGAGTTGTTAAATGAAAATCGCTCCAATTCTTGCCACAATGGGACAACCACTTATATATGAGCCAGCCGTGTGCTGCAGCTGCCGAAAAAGCCAACACAGTTCTAGGCTGCATTAACAGAAGGATAGAATCAAGATCAAATGGTATTGATACCATTTTATAAGGCCTTGGTGAAGCCACACTTGGAATACTGCATTCAGTTTTGGTTGCCACAATGTAAAAAAGATGTTGAGACTCTAGGAGGAGTGCAGAGAAGAGCAACGAAGATGATTAGGGGACTGGAGGCTAAAACATATAAATAATAGTTGCAGGAACTGGGTATGTCTAGTTTAATGAAAAGAAGGACTAGGGGAGACATGATAGCAGTGTTCCAATATCTCAGGGGCTGCCACAAAGAAGAGGGAGTCTAGCTATTCTCCAAAGCACCTGAGGGCAGGACAAGAAGCAATGGGTGGAAACTCATCAAGGAGAGAAGCAACTTAGAACTAAGGAGAAATTCCCTGACAGTTAGAACAATTAACCAGTGGAACAACTTGTCTCCAGAAGTTGTGAATGCTCCAACACTGGAAGTTTTTAAGAAGAGGTTGGATAACCATTTGTCTGAAGTGGTGTAGGGTTTCCTGCCTAAGCAGGGGGGTGGACTAGAAGACCTCCAAGGTGCCTTCCAACTCTGTGATTCTATTCTATTCTATTCTATTCTATTCTATTCTATTCTATTCTATTCTATTCTATTCTATTCTATTCTATTCTTTTTTTTAAATTTGATTTATATGCCGCCCTTCTCCGGAGACTCAGGGCAGCTTACAGTGCGTTAAGCAATAGCCTTCATCCTTTTTGTATATTTATACAAAGTCAGCTTATTGCCCCCACAAACTGGGTCCTCAATTTACCTACCTTAGAAAGGATGGAAGGCTGAGTCAACCTTGAGCCTGGCGAGATTCGAACCTTCAGTAATTGCAGGCAGCTGGTCTTAATAACAGGGTGCTTTAGACCACTGTACTACCAAGGCTCTATTCTATTCTACTCTACTCTACTCTACTCTACTCTACTCTACTCTACTCTACTCTACTCTACTCTACTCTATTCTACTCTATCTTTTGAAAGACTTTGGACAACGATTTGTTCAGGATGAAATAAGGACAACCTGCCCTGGCCAGAAGGTTCGACTAGAAGACTCCAAGATCTCTTCCAGTCCTAAGATTCTAAGTCTTCCAATAGAAACCCCATGCCAATAGTAGCCTTAATTCCAGATGTTCCTGATTTTAGTTTACCTTAACCCTTACAAATGCCCAACAGATACCATTCCATTCTTCTTTAAGCACAGAGAAAGCATCCGTCTACTCTCTCAAGAAAACGACATTGACAATCGTGGGGCGGAAAAAAAAGAGTGGAGTTGGGTTATTAGCTATTATTGTGTGTGTTTTATATAGGTGGCTCACAGATGCCAGAATACTTTGATTGGTCTTGAGTGCAATCAAAACTGATTTGGAATGAGAAATCCATTTTGATTCCTAGCCTAAATAGAAGACATATCTTAGATCCACCATCTCTTATACTATTAATCCTGAGCCAATTGTTGGAAACATTCTTCCTTCTGTAGAAAAAAAAAATAAAAAATTGGTGAAATGCCCCATCCACTGTAATTTAACCATCAATAGCTCAGAGAAATTTAATAGACTACAGGGGTTTTAATACATTTCCACTGATTTCTGCTGTGGTGCCTTGTTTTTGAAGGACACTCTGAGATTAAAAAAATAATCAGGGCAGCCCTAACTTTTATTTATACCATTGAAAGCTGTCAGTGGTAGAAGACTGGTAAACACTGGATAGAGAAAAACAATCAAAATCCTGCTGTCATTTGGACCATACAACTGCTGTGCGAAAGTTGAAGGTCAAGTAGGGTATATTAAGCTAATATCCAGTCACAAGTAATAGAAGGGAAGAGGTTTTTCTCTCACCACCAAAAAAAAAAAAGGAAAAGAAAAAGAAAAGAAAAAAGCTAACAATGATAGACATTCCGCTATACAAAATAGAAATCCATAACTTCACGGCATGAAGATTCGCCATTCACAAAATCTTAAGGAACTTTAAAGGTAAAGGTTCCCCTCACACAGGAAGGAAGGAAGGAAGGAAGGAAGGAAGGAAGGAAGGAAGGAAGGAAGGAAGGAAGGAAGGAAGGAAGGAAGGAATTCTTCCTTCCTTCTATGTTGGTGCAGTGGTTAGAATGCAGTATTGCAGGCAAACTCTGGCCACAGCCTGGAGTTCGATCCTGATCAGCTCAAGGTTGACTCAGCCTTCCATCGTTCCAAGCAGGGGTGAAATCCAGCAGGTTCTGACAGATTCTGGAGAACCGGTAGCGGAAATTTTGAGTAGTTCGGAGAACCGGCAAATACCACCTCTGGATGGCCCCAGAGTGGGCTGGGAATGGAGATTTTGCAATATCCTTCCCCCAGGAGTGGGGAGGGAATGGGGATTTTGCAGTATCCTTCCTCTGCCATTCCCACCAAGCAACACCATGCCCACCAAACCACGTCCACAGAACTGGTAGTAAAAAAATTTGGATTTCACCACTGCCCTCGCACATATGTGTTAGTCATTCCTGGCTCTAGGGGGCGGTGCTCATCTTCGTTTCAAAGCCGAAGAGCCAACACTGTCCGAAGATGTCTCCGTGGTCATCTGGCCGGCATGACTCAACACCAAAGGTACATGGAACGCTGTTACCTTCCCACCAAAGGTGGTCCCTATTTTTCTACTTGCATTTTTTATGTGCTTTCGAACTGCTAGGTTGGCAGAAGCTGGGACAGGTAACAGGAGCTCACCCCGTTAAATGGCACTAGGGATTTGAACCGCTGAACTGCAGACCTTTCGATCGACAAGCTCAGCATCTTAATCACTGAGCCACCATGTCCCCTACCTACCTACCTAGGAACTTTATGTCCAGCCAAAACATTCATTTCTAAGATAAATTGCAAAGGTTTGACCTTTACTTTTTTCAAAGTAATCTGAAATAAGAGACCCAAGCAGATATTTGCTAGGCACGTGTAAGACTGCAGAACAAAATAAATATAAATATCAAGCAGAGCTAAACCAGGAGTGTCAAATTCAAGGGCTTCCTGAGTCATTAAAACACATGAGTAGTCCCAAAAACCTCTTTTATTGCAACAGCTGTGAATTACGTTCATTCACAGCTGAGTCCCAATTGGTTGCAAAAAGTCCTTTGGGAGAAGTCCTTCGCGATAATCACCAACCTTTATCTCCCTTGACACTCTGCCAAAGACCTACTTGGCAAAGCCACACGGAGTCCAGAATCAAACAGAGATGCCGACTGGGAACAGAATTAACAACATTGCTTTCCTATGAAGTGTCCATATGCCTTTGCTCCTCTTTTAAGCCTTATGGGAGGGGCCAATCATCTCCAGGCCTTACTCCCAAGTTGTCCCTTTTGTTTTAACTGTTTGTGCCTTCTGTTAGCTCTGCGCATGTGCGCACTAGGAACAGGCTCCTCCTGTTCCTCTGTCTCTCTGCTGTCCGACTCTGGAGGCTCCGGAGTCCGCATATCACTCCCAGATGGCCCTGGCCCCATTTCTACCTCCGACGCAGAGCCCTTGTCTGGGCCTTCCCCAGACTCCAGAACTGGCACATGTTCCTTCCCAGCCTCCTCACTGTCCAACTCCGCTGCTAGCTCCAAAGGCTGCTGACGGACCACAACACATAGTGACTTTTGAGTTCTCCTCCAGAGGCATCATTGTAGAGACAATTATGCAGCATTTCCTGAGGTTCAATGACCATCAAATAACAAGGAAAGATATCTTGTAGAATTATATTTGAACTTTTGAGCCTCTTCTCTTCTCTTTCATTATTTATAAACGGTTGCAATTTATATTATGCTCCAGAAAGAGCTGGGTGTTTCTTAATGATTTATTATGTGCCTAAGTACTAAACGAGAAAAGTAATGCTAAGAAATGTTTTTTATACTTCTACTATTATTAGCACCATTAAGAGGAGGGGGAAAAGACATAGACCCAAAGCTTGGAAATTAATAGTGTTAATTTTTAACATCAAAGCAATGCAATACTTTAAATAAATTAATCTAGGAAACAAAGAGACTATTGGGTCTTAGTGCTAAACATTTAATCTTCTGCTTGGGATCAACTCTTAAAGTGACTTTCTATTAACAGTACAAAAACCTTCAAAGGGTTTTCATGCTGAGTTATGTGCCTGTTAATATCTGAAGTTGTTTGAAGTGACTTGGATAACACATTTTATTCATTAGGACCTAAACGCGACATACTCCTAATTGTTTTCTATCCATGTCATTTAACTTAGCACCTGCTTCTTGAAATTCTTCTAGTTTTTTTTTTTTAATGGCCAGACAAACTAGAGGACTATTTTAATCAAAACTTCACCCTAAATCTTGTTTTCTTTCTGGCCCACTCATGACACTAGGGAAATTCTACACAGTTCAATTTCACTCTAGATGATATTATTGGTGACTTTCAGGAGAACTTTGAAATATTACAGAGGGAGGGAGGGAGGGAGGGAGGGAGGGAGGGAGGGAGGAAGGAAGGAAGGAAGGAAGGAAGGAAGGAAGGAAGGAAGGAAGGAAGGAAGGAATTCTTCCTTCCTTCTATGTTGGTGCAGTGGTTAAAATGCAGTATTCGCAGAGTTCGATCCTGACCAGCTTAATTTAATTTAATTTAATTTAATTTAATTTAATTTAATTTAATTTAATTTAATTTAATTTAATTTAATTTAATTTAATTTAATTTAATTTAATTTAATTTAATTTAATTTAATTTAATTTAATTTAATTTAATTTAATTTAATTTAATTTATCACATTTCTATGCCGCCCAACTCCCAAGGGACTCAAGGTTGATTCAGCTTTCTATCCTTCCGAGTAGGGGTGAAATTCAGCAGGATCTGACAGGTTCTGGAGAACCGGTAGCGGAAATTTAGAGTAGTTCAGAGAACCAGAAAAAACCACCTTTGGCTGGCCCCAGAGTGGGGTGGGAATGGAGATTTTGCAGTATCCCTCCCCTGGAGTGTGGTGGGAATGGAGATTTTGCAATATCCTTCCCCCAGGAGTGGGGTGGGAATGGAGATTTTGCAGTATCCTTCCCCTGGAGTGGGGTGGGAATGGAGACTTTGCAGTATCTTTCCCCTGCCACGCCCACCAAGCCACACCACGCCCACCAAGCCATGCCCACAGAACCGGTGGTAAAAAAAAAATTGAAATCCATCACTGCTTCCAAGGTCAGTAAAATGAGGACCCAGATTATTGGGGGCAAGATGCTAAATCTGTAAACCGTTTAGCGAGGGCTATAAAGCACTGTGAAGAGGTATATAAATCTAAATCTTATTGCTTTCTAATCGTGTTTTTTTCTTTCAAAATCCCAACTGAGTAATCAATATGCAAGTTAGATGTTTCCCAAATAAGTAATTTAAGGCACTACTTGGTTCATATATATATATATTTTTCAGGCTTTGTTTTATTTCAAGATTGTTTTGTTTTCCAGCAACTTGGGAGAATTCGTGTTTTAGAGGAGGCTTGCAATGCATACACAGGCATAAAGCTCGCCCACAAATCCCAATTTTTCTCTAATAATTGATTGAATGGAAGGGAGGCTCACTTAACAAGCTCCTGTGGGTTTTCTTGAAGACAGCTGGATGTAGGGGGAAAAAAAACCCCACAATTCATTGTACTGTAAAATACAGCAGTACATCGTCCAGGAGCCTCTCCGTCACGTGCCAGATGGCGAGCTAAAAATCTTAGATGCTCTTTTACATCAAATGCAAATTAGTCACTAAACTAAAATAAGAAGACATGATTAATCACCTTTGAGCCTACCTGGTGGAATTACGAGTCGTTGGATCTAATACGACTTACCGACAAATGCTCTACAATAATTCCAGCATACAATTCATCACCTCGGATAGCCTTAATGTAATCCTTACAAACTAAAGAGAGGCGAAAGACCATCTCCAAGGTATTCCGTGATTATCTGAGACAGATAAGAGCCGGGAGAATAGCGCCAATATGCATATGCCGAAATCGAATTGCTAATTTTATTCATGATTTATGGCACTTCCCCCCCCCTTTTTTTTTTTTAAAAAAATTTCTAAGCATGATTTTTATCTGAACGAAAATGACTGTTCACCTAGTCATTCTTGTGGGGGGGTTGAATTTTTTAGCCTCCGCCCATTTTGATACGGTTGCGTTTTATGGAGCGATGTTTTTAATTGAATTTCTGGTTCCTCGTTCATAATATATAATCTTTTACAGCATTTTATGTGTGCAGATTTGCACAGTAATTTACAGGAAGCTGTCCTAAACTAGTGTGCTGTGAAATAAAGTGACACATACACATGCTTCTTGAATGTCACTATATATATAGAAAACAAATATATATATATATATATATATATACATATATATATATATATATATATATATATATATATATATATATATGTGTGTGTGTGTGTGTGCGTGTGCGTGTGCGTGTGCGTGTGCGTGTGCGTGTGCATGTGCATGTGCATATGCATATATATATATATATATATATATATATGTAGGTCTTTGGTTATTCGGGTTTTCTCCCGCATAAAATTGGAAGTGTCTTGGCGACGTTTCGATGAACAACAGCAACGCAGCTCACCAGCTCAAATCCCCCTGCAATTCAGACTAACCCGAGCACAATCAAGCTCCCACCCAAACAGAACACACCCCATCCAATCAGAGCACAGCCAACCCCCCATCCAATCAGAGCACAGCCAAGCCCCCAACCAATCAGAACACACCTCCACCAAATCAGAACACAGCCAAGCTCCCACCCAATCAGTTCACACCTGCACTGGCAGTTAAAAGGAAGAAACAGCTGCGATCACACATTGCTCCTAGAAGCACGAAGCCGAAAACACCAGCCTGAAGATGACGAATGAGTCTTCGTCGAAACGTCACCAAGACACTTCCAATTTTACGCGGGAGAAAACCCGAATAACCAAAGACCTACATACAAACACCCGCAAAAACCTCAGAAATCATACACACACACACACACACACACACACACACACACACACACACACCGTATATCCATTTTGGGCTTGCAAAATATACAAGGTCTTCTTGGGGAATCATTCATGGATAATTTGGCTTGGTCATCAGAAGGACTGAAGGACAGCCCATATGGAGTATTGCAATTGCAAACCTATCAATATTGAATGTTAAGGAGGAAAAATAATGTTCTAATAGTAAAAAAAATAAATAAAAATAGTTGAGCAATAGAATGAATGAGCCAGAAAGATTGCGGACTTCCATGTCCATGGATTCATTTTAAGCATAGGCTTCAACCAACAGGCCTTTATTAAGGATACTTTAATTGGTACTGCTGCACTGATGGAAACTAATCAAGGAGAGAAGCAACCTAGAACTAAGGAGAAATTTGCTGACAGTGAGAAGAATTAATCAGTGGAACGACTTGCCTCCAGAAGTTGTGAACGCTCCAACACTGGAAAGTTTTAAGAAGAAATTGGACAACCATTTGTCTGAAATGGTATAGGATTTCCTGCCTGACCTCCAAGGTCCCTTCCAACTCTGTTGTTCTGTTCTGTTCTGTTCTGTTCTGTTCTGTTCCGTTCCGTTCCGTTCCGTCCCATCCCATCCCATCCTATTCTTCATTCCATTATTCTCTTCTCTTCTCTTCTCTTCTCTTCTCTTCTCTTCTCTTCTCTTCTCTTCTCTTCTCTTCTCTTCTCTTCTCTTCTCTTCTCTTCCATTTGCAAGGAGATTCTATTCTGTGGCCTAAATAGCCTGTTCCAGTTGCCTAATTTTGTGATTCAAGGCTCTTTCAGTTGGGTTGCTGCTTCTCAACGTAAAGTCCTTGGTTGTCCAGTTCTTTTCACTTCTATTTCCCACACTGTTGAACTGATGCTTATGGAAAACCTTCAGGAGGCTGAAAGTTTCAACTTCTCCATATCAGAATATCAGAGTTGGAAGGCACCTTCGAGATCTTCTAGCACAACCTCCTGCTCAACCAGGAGACCTTGTACCATTTCAGACAAATGGCTACCTTTTTTTTTTGTTAATTGCGAAGTCATGTCCGACCCATCATGACCCTATGGACAATGTTCCTCCAGGCCTTGGACATTTATCAGTGTTCTCAGGGACACCTGAGTAGCATTCCTGGTTCCTGTAGTCTGCAATTTGTCTCTGGGAATGTGTGTGTGTGTGTGTGTGTGTGTGTGTGTGTGTGTGTGTGGATAGATAGATAGATAGATAGATAGATAGATAGATAGATAGATAGATAGATGGATGGATGGATGGATGGATGGATGGATGGATGGATGGATGGATGGATGGATGGATGGATGATCAATATAGATTATAGATAGATGAATAGATAAATAGATAGATAGATAGATAGATAGATAGATAGATAGATAGATAGATAGATAGATAGATAGATAGATAGAAAGATAGATAGATAGATGGATGGATGGATGGATGGATGGATGGATGGATGGATGGATGGATGGATGGATGGATGATGGATGGATGGATGATCAAGATAGATAGATAGATAGATAGATAGATAGATAGATAGATAGATGGATGGATGGATGGATGGATGGATGGATGGATGGATGGATGGATGGATGGATGGATGGATGATCAAGATAGATAGATAGATAGATAGATAGATAGATAGATAGATAGATAGATAGATAGATAGATAGATGGATGGATGGATGGATGGATGGATGGATGGATGGATGGATGGATGGATGGATGATCAATATAGATTATAGATAGATAGATAGATAGATAGATAGATAGATAGATAGATAGATAGATAGATAGATAGATAGATAGATATAGAAGAGATGGAATTATAAATAACAGGCTACAAGAATAACATGGAAAAACATTTCATTGGACATCTGAAAAAAATTGGTCGATACTTTAAAAATCAAAAGGGAATTACAAATAATAAACTTATAGAATACCCTGCAGAATTCTTTTGTCTAAATTTATTGAAGAGGTTTGTTCAAGTCTGAATGAATCCTGTGAGAAGGGGTATCAAAAAAAGAAGTGAAATATGAAATCAAATTTACGATTATTTGAACGGAATAAAGGTAAGATTTTGGAATTTAAAGAAAAGAATTTAAATTGGTTTAAGATTGAAATATATAAGTTATTGTTTCTGATAAGGCTTACTGGACTTTTGCTGATCCTAGGACTGAAAGGTGATGTTTCATAAATTGGTTTACAATTAAGAGATGGGATATATGGGATGTAGATATCACTAGTTGCAAATTAAGAGGAGGTTAAAAGTTACTATAAAACTGTTTATACTGGTAATAAAGGTCAATTCTTTATATGTTTCTGTTAAACTTATTGCATTCTTTCTTTTCTTTTTTTTCCTTCTTTCTATTATTTTTGTTTCTTCTTCTTTTCTTTTACACTTTTTGTTCTTCCTTTCTGCTCGTCTTTCTTTTAGTTTGCATACAATTGCAATTATACAATTGTAAAATTAATATTTAATAAAATTGTTTTTTTTTTAAAAAAAACTCCTAAGAAACTTTACAATTTCCTTCTGAATCTGATTCAATAGCCCATTAATTAATTAATTAATTAATTTTATTTCTATACCGCCCTTCTCCCGAAGGACTCAGGGCGGTGTACAGCCTAATTAAAAACACAAAGACAGACAAAATTTAAAAATAATTAGAATTATTAAATAATAGGCCCAATTTATAAAACCCCAAATTTAAAATCCCATTTAAAACCAATTAGAATCTTTACATTGATAGCCCAGCCTGGCGGAATTTCCTTCCTCACATTGTTTTAACCAGCCAGGTCTGGCTAAGACATTGAGCTTGTCGATCAGAAAGGTTGGCAGTTCGCCGGTTCGAATCCCTAGTACAGGTCTCCTGCGTGAGTAGGGGTTGGACTAGATCACCTCCAAAGTCCCTTCCAACTCTGTAACTGCTCTGTTTTCCTTTCATTGTTTCTATCGAAAGGCAGACCTGCATGATCTATTTTTCTATGTATTTTCCTTAAAAAAAAAAAAATACTTTTTAAAGAAAAAGGTTAATATTGCTTTTAAACAAAAACAAAACTTATCATTTCTCTAGATTCTTCGTCTTCTCTTTTTTTGTTTAGAATATACCGGTAAATATAAAAGTTATTTTAAGAATACAAGCATGTTTGCTGGATCAGACTCACCTCCGCATAATAATTCATGCAGTTGTCAATCATGGGAAGGTAGCTTGAACGGAAAGCACCTGTATAAGATACGGCTGTAATAGAGATGTTATCCTTTGCATTCAACATCCAGAGGTACCTAGTCTCTAATCTAATATGGAAGCTGCTTTGCTGGCTTTATCAGGAAAACATGTTTAAATGGTTTCCAACCCCATTTAATCTTGCAGCTGTTACCATGGTGGTAGTGACAAATTTCTCTAACACACAAAAGAACAGCCTTGTCCGTGTAGCTCCTGAATCTACTGCTGGATTCTTAAATAAATCTGAATACAATTTTCGTTTCCTAGTCCTTTGACCTCTGCTGTTTTCAGGACGATTCTGCTGAGGAACGGCAGAGGCTCCGAAGAACCAGATTTCTTCACAACAGCAGGTATTTTCCCAGGATTCCTTTGAAGAATATTTCAGGATAATTGGGGCTCCCTGGCTCCATTGTAATTGAGCGCCTTTTCCATTTAATTTTACTGTTTGTGTTGAAATTTGTTTTAAATTGATTGGGGTTTTAATCTGTCTGGGCCAAACAATTTAATTCGATTTTATTTCTGCTTTTTAAATTTTGTATGTATGTATTTTATTGTTGGCTGTTCACCGCCCTGAGTCCTTCGGGAGTAGGGTGGTATATAAATCAAATAAAAGTAAAAGTAAAGTAAAAGAAATCATAGTGCGGTGCGGGAAAAAGAAGGAAGGGGATGAATGGAATAATCCAGGGATGGCTAACCTTTTTGCCGTTGTGTCCCAAAAGTGGGGGGGGAGTGCGGGGTTGAGCACGCATGTGTCCACACCCATAATTCGATGTGCCCCGCCCCCGTGCATGCACGCATGCCCCCCCCTGCGCTCCCACCGCTTTTGGCCCACGATGGCACGGTGGGCTCGGTAGGCCTGTTTTTGGCCCTCCCCAGGCTCTAGAGGCTTTCTAGGAGCCTGGGGAGGACGAAAACAGCCTTCCCCAACTCCCCGGAGGCCAGAAACAGCCCGTTTCCTGATTTCCAGTGGGCCCAAAAGGCCCAAAAATCAGCTGGCTGGCATACGCATTCACGTTGGAGCTGAGCTAGGGCAACGCTCGCATGCCCACAGATATGGCTGTGGGCACACGAGCCATAGGTTCGCCATCATGGGAATAATCTAATGTTTTTGATTTGGTGCCCCAGCCCTCCCCCCCTCTCTCTCACCCCAACCTTTGACTATTCGTAAGTTTGAAACCTAGAATTAGCATGGAACAGGAGAGGCAATAAGATATATACCCATAGCACGAAAGAACCATAATTATCTATTTCATTACCAGGGAATGCATTGTTCAACAAACACTATTTACTTATTACTCGTTGGACAATCAGATTATTCCCCCTTCCCAAATGGGGCTTAATGGGTTGAGAACGATGATCCTAGCAATTTCAGATAAATTACGCTCTACTCTTTTGCTGGGGCCCAGACATAAGACTGAGACAAACATAACTAACAGGCAACTTAGAGAGATGTCTTCCAGTCTTTGGTTTCATAGTCTCATTAGACAGGGGGCTGTTGTGCTTGCAATTAACCGAATAACAGACTTGGAAGGGACCTTGTAGGTTATCTAGTCCAACCCTCGCCCAAGCAGGAGAACCCTACACCATTTCTGACAAATGGCAGCCCAATCTCTTCTTGAAAGTCACAAATGATGAAGCTCCCATGATTTCCGAAGGCAACTTCTGTTCCATGGGTTGATTGTTCTCACTGTCAAATTTTTTTCCCTTATTTCTAGGTTGAATCTCTCCTTGATCAGTTCCTTGTCTGGCCTTTGGGTGCTTTGGAAAATGGGTTGTCCACCCCTTCACTGGATCCCCGAAGCAGACCCAGAATCATGACATCATCATGCAAATTGCATAATTGGCATCATTTGCTCAGGGACACCACGATGCACATGACACCACTTGTCTCTTGAGAAGCTCCATGTTCAGAGGGCTTTTGAAATTAAGCAAGAGTAGTTCATCTCTGCTCTAAAGAGATCTTTAAAAAGTCACTTCTCCAGAGGTGCCAGGACCACCACTTCCTCCTCCTCCTCCTCCTCTTAACTTGCATCCAGAACCATGTCCATGACATAAGTCTATGTTGTGGTCCGCCAGCGGCCTGCAGAGCTGGCGGCAGAGTCGGACAGTGAGGAGGTTGGGGAGGAACATGGGCCAGTTCTGGAGTCTGGGCAGGGATTGGACGAGGGATCTATATCAGAGGCAGAGAGGAGATCAGGGCCACCTGGAAGTTATGTGCGGACTTCGGAGCCTCTAGATTCAGACCTCAGCAAGACAGAGGAACAGGGGGAACATCTTCCCAGTGCGCGCATGCGCAGAGCTGCCAGAAGGCAAGAACAGTTAAAACAAAAGGGGCAACTCGGGAGTAAGGCTTGGAGATGATTGGCCCCTCCCATAAGACATAAAGAAGGAGCAAAGGCACGTAAGCCTTTGCAGGAAGCAACTTTGTTTGTTCTGGTTGGTTTAAATTCTGAAGCTCCGTTTTGACTCTGTGCTCCATGTGACCTTGCAAAGTTAATTGTCAATTAGATCTTTGGCAGCGTGTCAAGGGAGATAAAGGTGGGTGCTTATCAGCCTTATCCTGAAGGACTGTGGCAGACTTCTCTCGGACTCTTTACAAACTATTTGTGACTCATTATGGGCTGTGAATGAACAGAATTCACAGCCATTGAAATAAAAAGAGGGTTTTTGGGACTAATTGTGTACTTTTTACTGTCTCAGGAAGGCTAGGTCAGAACGGCCTAGAGAAAAGAAGGACTAGGGAGGACATGATAGCCGTCAGCGCTGGAGGCCATCTTTTTCTTTGGCTCTTCAGGGCTGCCACACTTAGTGATGTGGGAAACTGGGAGGGGGGGGTTGCATGGAGTGGTAGAGATATTTAGCCATAACGACATTCTTTTCTCTGAGAGTCAAGGACGTTCAGCCTGCACTTGGAGTGGAGTGACTGGGAGGCATCTCCAGTTGGGACGGTGGATTTATTGGACCCTGTGATGGACATTTGGGTGCAGAGGAAGGGACTTTGACTTTCCTTTGGATGGGGAAAACCCAGGAGCTTTCAGATTCAGGTCTTTCCAGATGTGTCAATATGACATCGCTAATAAAATGGAACTTTGAGGAATTGCCTGCCCCGGAGTCTTACTTGCTTAGGGGTATTACTTGGAACCCTGACAATAGCAGTGTTCCAGTACTTGAGGGGCTGCCACAAAGAGGAGGGGGTCAACCTATTCTCCAAAGCACCAAAAGGCAAGAAGAGAAGCAATGGATGGAAGCTAATCAAAGAAAGAAGAAAGCTAGAAATAAGGAGAAATTTCCTAACAATGAGAACAATCTACCAGATTGGAATAGCTTTCCTTGATAAGTTGTCGGTCCTTCGTTACTTAAGTTTTTAAAGAAGAGTCTGGACAGCCGTTTGTCTGAAATGGTATAGCATCTCCTGCTTGATCAGGGGGTTGGATTAGAAGACCTCCAAGATCCAAGGTCCTTTCCAAGTCTATTATTCTGTAAAGCAATTGACAAGAAAAAAACTCTCTCTCTCTCTCTCTCTCTCTCTCTCTCTCTCTCTCTCTCTCTCTCTCTCTCTCTCTCTCTCTCTCTCTCTCTCTCTCTCTCTCTCTCTCTCTCTCTCTCTCTCTTGCAGTTTGGTAAACTTTACTTTCAAAGTAGAGCGTGCAGTCCATTTTGCAACCATGCCATTTGCATTCATCACATCGAACTGTTGATGTTACAGGGTAGATCAGCATTAATCCACCTATGAAGTAGCTCTGAACTGAGCTTCTATCAGGGTTGAAATCCAGCAGGTTCTGACAGGTTCTGGAGAACCGGTAGCGGAAATTTTGAGCACTTCGGAGAACCAGTAGCAGAAATTTTGAGTAGTTCGGAGAATTGGCAAATGCCACCTCTGGCTGTCTCCAGAGTGGGGTGGGAATGGAGATTGCCATATCCTTCCCCCAGGAGTGGGGAGGGAATGGGGATTTTGCAGTATATTTCCCCTGGAGTGGGGTGGGAATGGAGATTGTGAAGTATCCTTCCCCCAGGAGTGGGGAGGGAATGGGGATTTTGCAGTATCCTTCCCCTGGAGTGGGGAGGGAATGGGGATTTTGCAGTATCCTTCCCCAGGAGTGGGGAGGGAATGGGGATTTTGCAGTATCCTTCCCCCAGGAGTGGGGAGGGAATGGGGATTTTGCAGTATCCTTCCCCTGGAGTGGGGAGGGAATGGGGATTTTGCAGTATCCTTCCCCTGCCAGGCCCACCAAGCCACACCCACAGAACTGGCAGTAAAAAAAATTGGATTTATCCTCTTTCTTTCCATGCACTATTTTTCCTTCGGGCTGCAGCCATTAGAAATAAACAGAGTGAAGTAAAACAATCATTCTTTTTAGATTTGGACAGACCTGAGACTACTGTGAGCATTTCATAAGTTTCCGGATAGCCCCACGGGCAGCTGGTACCTTATGCCACAGCACCGCAGCATTTCCGCTGAGCCATGGGGCGTACAACATTTCCAAATGTTAAAGCCGCCTGCATTGATGGCTTCCAATCCAAAATTAAGCAAGAGGTGGCAAAATATTTTGGCACCCAAGTCGGAAAGCTCTTTACATGGTATCATTAATTTTAATGCTATTTACTTCCAGATAGGGAATGGGGGAAACAGTGGGGAGAAATCAATCCAACTGAACTTTAAATCAATTTGTGTTCATTTAATGAGAAGGTCATGGAACAATGGACTTGTCCTTTGAAGGATTTCTATGACAAATTCAAATATAGCAATACAGTTCATAATCTTGGCTTCCCAACCTCGTCCCCTCACCCTGCTTGTATTTTATCTGTGAGGGAAGCATTGTAAAGGTACATTCATTTAAATTCCATTAACACTTATAACCCAACCCTGAATAGGGTTATATAAAATTAAAATTCATTCATTTTCCTCTAACTGAGGGGGGGTAAAAAAATGGATTATTTTTTTCCCATCTATGGGATGACAAACTCCAACACGAGAGCTCCTCCATCCATACAAAGCAGAGGAAGAAATGACTATTTTCCTCACGGCTCTAATTATTTTTTGAGATAAGACAGAACGGAGGTGGCATATTTAGCACTGTCTCCACTACCAAGTCCTCTCAAAGCTGGTATGGAAATATCCCAAAAGTACTTTTTCAGAAGACAACTGGACTTGCTTGTTTTTCGCAGAAGTTGTGAATGCTCCAACACTGGAAAATTTTTAAGAAGATGTTGGATAACTATTTGCGTAAGTGGAGTAAGGTTTCCTGCCTGGGCAGGGGGTTGGACTAGAACAGCAGTCACCAACTGTTGGTCCGTGGACCACTGGTAGTCCGTGAGAAAATTTTGGTGGTCCTCAGAAAAATTATTTGCATTTTTTTATATTGCACTAAATCAAGGGTCCTCAAACTGTGGCCCCTGGGCCAGATATGTGCAATGAATGTTTGTGTTGCTGGAGAGAGTCTCCCTCTTCGGGGTCTTTTTGTACGGGTTGGAGGGGGGGCAGAAATTCCAACTTGGGGTCTCCTGGTGTGGGGCTTTGGGCAAAGGCTGGAGGGAAGTGTCGCTGGTGGTGATGAGCCAGAGGGCCTCGTTCCAGTGGGACTGCCTTGTGGCCTGGAACTGGCTGACCATCTCAGCCTGCTGGGCCTCCAGGCGCCGGTACCTGGTTTGCACTCCTGCAGGTCTTCCCTCAGCTTGGAAAGCCTATGCTCCTATACTCCTCACTGAGGAGCCTCCTTCTCAGTCAGATCCAGTTTGAACTGAGCTGTTTTGCCAACTCTTTTTCGTGGTGGTTGCTTAGCTCCAACAACTGCTTCCTGTTGGGGCTCTAAGGAGCCCGGTCTGGCAGGAGAGGGGTGAGTAGAGGCCGGCAAGCTGCCCCTCGATTTGAGTGACATTGAATTGGCCATGCCCACCCAGTCACATGACCACCTAGCCACGCCCATCCATCCGGTCATTAGGTAATCATATTAGTAGTCTGTAGGATTTAAAATTATGAATTTAGTGGTCCCTTAGGTCCGAAAGGTTGGGGATCCCTGACCTGTATGACTGAGAATCTCTACAGACTTTTGGTCTGGAAATAGTTAATTCATGAAGGGGCTGCTGTCAATCATGGGAAAATCAGGTAGTCCGGACAGTTCAAATGAATATATAAAAGTTTATTGCAAGCTTAAGCTTTCTACAAGAATCTGAACTACTAACAGTCAAAGCAAATGGAATTCAAGATGGGTTGGATTTAGATCTCTCGTGGCACGAAGGGACTCGAGACTGCTGACGCATTTGACCCCTCCTTCGGTTTCAGCCTGATTATTTCCTACAGATAAACTCCTGCTTCAGTGGAAGGTTTTCCCATTGATGAATGATGATGATGGAAATGAAGATGATGATGAGGCTGCATCAGCCGAGGGACAGAATCAAGATCATGTGAAGTGGTAGTGCCGCTTTATACTGCACTGGTAAAACCACACTTGGAACACTGCATCTAATCCTGGTCACCATGATGCAAAAAAGATGAAGAAGCTTTAGACCAGGAGTGTCAAACTGGCGGCCCATAGGCCGGATCCGTTATGCACAAGTCACACCCACCCCAGCTCCATGACGGGAAAAAACATCACGAAACGTCACATGATGGCAACATGATGCCATGAGTTTGACACCCGTGCTCTAGACAGAGTGCAGGGAAAGGCAACAAAAATGATTAGAGGCCTGGAGGCTTAAGCATATAATGAACAATTGTGTGAATTCGGGAAAGAATTAGATTATGCAAAGTTAAAAAATAAATAGTTTTCGCTCATTAATGAACATGTTAAGGTGAGGTAGGAGAGACAATATGATGAAGTTGTTAAGGTGCTGGCTGAAAATAGAAATACTAATGATCTGATGGTCATTTCAAAAAAATCCTTTCTTAGCGAGCACCTAGAAGCCAAGAGGAACATACGTGCCAAATTTTAAGTTTGTAGGCTTTATCGTTCTGGAGATTTTGTGATGAGTGAGTGGTATTTGGCTTTTATATATAGAGAAGATGAAGAGCTGCAGGAACTGGGTTTGTCTAGTCTAAAACAGAAGGACTAAGGGGGACATGATAGCAGTCTTCCAATATCTGAGGGGCTGTCAAAGAGAAGTGGAGGGGTTCGACCTATTCTACAAAGCATTTGAAGGCAGGACAAGAAGTAAAAAGAGGTTCGGTCTGAAATAAGGAGACATTTCCCAACAGTGAGAACAATTAATCAGTGGAACAACTTGCCTCCAGGAGTTGTGGGTTCTCCATCACTGGAGCTTTTCAGGAAGAGATTGGACAACCTTTGTCCAGATTAGTATAGGTTGTGCTTATTTTCCAAAGCACCAGAAGGCAAGAGAAGCAACAATGGATGGAAACTAATCAAGGAGAGAAGCAACCTGGAATTAAGGAGAAATGTCCTAACAGTCAGGACAATTAAATACTGCAACAGCTTGCCTTCAGAAGTTGTAGGGGCTTCATCACTGGAGGTTTCTAAGAAAAAACTGGACAGCCACCTCTCTGAAATAGTATAAGGTCTCCTGCCTGTGCAGGGGATTGGACTAGAAGACCTCCAAGGTCCCTTCCAACTCGATTCTGATTGACCTCCAAGGTCTCTTTCAGCTCTGTAATTCTGTCCTTCTTCTCCACTTTCCAAAACAATAGCAATAGTAATAGCACTTAGACTTATATACCGCTTCATAGTGCTTTTACGGCACTCTCTAAGCGGTTTACAGAGTCAGCATACTGTCCCCAACAATTTGGGTTCTCATTTTATCGACTCAAAAAGATGGAAGGATGAGTCAACCTTGAGCCGATAAGATTTGAACAGCTGAACTGCAGCTAGCAGTCAGTTGAAGTAGCCTGCAGTGCTGCACTCTAACCGCTGCGCCATTTCGGCTCAATGCCATTCATTGGGATGTGTCTACTGCAAATTTCAAGTAGGTTATTATACTTTTAAGTTCTGGTCTTTGAGATGAACATAAAAGTTGTAGTTCCGTTGCTTCTTCTGCCTCTCCGGCAGAGAGGATCCAAAATAGTCAGGTCTATTACGGAATATTTTCCCCCAAATATTCACATCAAGACATTAAACTGCAACAATTTAGGATGGTATTTTTTTTTAAGTAGGTCAGCTCTGATTCAGATGCTTTTCTTTACCGATGGAATAGAAAGAGAATAGTTGCGAGCGAACGCCAATGCAAATATTCACCCCTTAGTGCCAGAAACACACAAGTGCGTAACGTTTTCTGCAAATACAATCAAGTCCGTTTCTATCTCTCATCCAGGTTTAATTCTATTCCTCCCCCTTTCACCACCTGCTGCCTCAACGAGTCTTTCATGTTTTCACTGACAGTATTTAAGAAAAGAAAAATCCACTCCGAGATTGGCTGTTGTCTGTTCCAATGAATGCAACATTCCCTCTAGGGCCAGGTGTGCACAACAGGAAGCGGTTAAAAAAAGCACAGTCAGAATGATAACAATTGAGTCTTGATGAGTTGCTATCATTTTAAGGCACACCTGCTCCAAGTCAGAGAGATTTGAGGGGGGAAATCGGAAATGTTTGGACATGTCCCAAGATGCATAAAAGATTGAATTCAATTCGGTCTCGGTGGGTGTTTAGAAATTTACAGCAAGGCTGACGAGGCTAAATAACTTGCTGGCAAAACAGCAAAAGACACAGAGTTACATTTGTCTGGGAAGTTATACAGAAGATCAGCTGTTAAATATGTATGATTTTTTCCCCCTTACATTGGAGGAAGAAATGTGGCATGGGGCCAAAAAAAAAAAGTGAAATGTCTCTTAAGAACCTTAATGTGCTAGCAAAGGGTAAAACAGCTGATTTTGTTATGGTACAATGGCTGCCCTCAATATAAACCTCCTTGGAGCTATTGCCACAATAGTTTGCCTTTAAAATTTCATAGCAATCTATATATATAAAAATGGCTGTATATGTGTATGTTCCAGCATAACTCCGGAACGCCTCGAGAAATTTCAACCAAACTTGGTACACAGATGACTTACTCTCTGGAAAGAAATACTGTGGGGGTAAGACACCCCTAACCCCCTTTGGGGTGTGTGTTCTGTTAAATTGTGCCTTAAAATGGCTTCTACTGGATTGCCTTAAAATGGCTTCTACTGTACAGCACAGTGGAGTTGCCATGGTAATGGTTTCACAGTACTCCACAAGGGGGCTCCCTCTAGTAAGGGGGAAAATCCAACATTAGAAATTACGTTTGGTTGGGACATTTTCAACAAGGCTTTGATTATTCTTGAGGACAAATATATGGCCATGATCAATAAAACATTACTGCAACTCGGGCTGCCTGCACCACTACAAGACTGACACGACATACGTCATGAAGATTACATACGAGAAAACAACTACAATGTTGAACAGCTTAGTGCATATATTGTGGACAAGAAGCCACTTCTAAATCAAGATCAGAAAAAAGCATACCAAATGATCACAGATCAGCTATCAAAACAACAAGGAGGCATCATTTTACTCGATGCTTCTGGGGGCACAGGGAAAATGTTTTTGACTAATTTAATTCTCGATGAAATCAGAGCTCAGGATGAAGTTGCTCTTCCTGTATAAAACAGGATTGGGATAAATAAATACCCAGGCAATGCCGGTTTATCAGCTAGTGGAATATAAAGTCCATCTCTCTGTACCTTCTGTGTAACTGTTCTCCCTAAATGCCATTAAGAATCCTAATGGACAATCACTTGAATAGAATAACACAGTTGGAAGGGACTTTGGAGGTCTTCTAGTCCAACCCCCTGCCTAGGCAGGAAACCCTCCGCCAGTTCAGATAAATAGTTATCCAACATATTCTTAAAAACGTCCAGTGTTGGAGCATTCACAACTTCTGGAGGCAAGTTGTTCCACTGATCAATTGTTCTAACTGTCAGGAAATTTCTCCTTAGTTCTAAGTTGCTTCTCTCCTTGATTAGTTTCCACCCATTGCTTCTTGTCCTACCCTCAGGTGCTTTGGAGAATAGTTTGACTCCCTCTTCTTTGTGGCAGCCCCTGAGATATTGGAAGACTGCTATCATGTCTCCCCTAGTCCTTCTCTTCATTAAACTAGACATACCCAGTTCCTGCAACCGTTCTTCATATGTTTTAACCTCCATCTAATCATCTAATCATCTTTGTTGCTCTTCTCGGCACTCTTCCTAGAGTCTCAACATTTTTTTTTACATCATGGCAACAAAAACTGGATGCAGGATTCCAAGTATGGCCTTACCAAGGCATTATAAGCTGGTATTAACACTTCACGTGATCTTGATTCTATCCCTCTGTTTCTGCATCCCAGAACTGTGTTGGGCTTAAATATAAACCAAGAATATAAGGCAGCAGCCAAAAAAGCCAATGCAATCCTGGGCTGCATTAATAGAGGGATAGAATCAAGATCCCATGAAGTCCAAGCACTGCTTTACAAAGCCTTTGTAAGATTACATTTGGAATATTTTGAACAGTTCTGGTCACTACATTATATATATAAAAAAAGATGTTGAGACTCTGGAAAGAGTGCAGAGAAGAGCAACAAAAATAATTACAGGGCTGGAGGTTAAAGCATATACAGTAGAGAAAAGTTGCAAGAATTAGATATGTCTAGTCTAATGAAAAGAAGGACTAGGGGGGAATTGATAGCAATATTAATAGTCAAACTATTTTCCAAAGTAGCAATAGGCAAAACAAGAAACAATGGTTGGAAACTAACCAAGGAGAGATGCAACCTAGAACTCAGGAGAAATTTCCTAACGCTGAGAGCAATCAACCAATAGAATAGCTTCAGAAGTTGGAGATTCACTGGAGCCTTTCAAAAATAGACATTTATCTGAAATGGCATAGGGTCTTCTGCTTCAGCAGGGGGTTGGAGTAGAAGACCTCCAAGATCCCTTCCAACTTTATTATTTATTTATTTATTGGTTTGATTTATATGCCGCCCTTCTTCAGAGACTCAGGGAGGCTTACAATGCGTTGAGCAATAGCCTTCATACTTTTGTATATACCTGCTTAATAGGGCTTTCGGCCCTCCTTAAGCGGTGTTCTTTTTTTATACAAAGTCAGCTTATTGCCCCCACAATCCGGGTCCTCATTTTACCTACCTCGAAAGGATGGAAGGCTGAGTCAACCTTGAGCCTGGTGAGATTTGAACTTGCAGTAATTGCAGGCAGCTGGTGCTACTTAACAGCACTTTAGTTTGCTGCGCCACCAAGGCTCTGTGTTATTCTATGTTCTATGCGCTAAAATACAGTGCAGCTTTCTCTTAATTTGGAAGGGTGCTGGTGTCACCTGTGAATTGCTCTGAGCTTATGGATTGTCCATCATCGTTTGATGTCAATTCTGTTTAGGACCCACAACATACTTCTAGAAAAGAGGGATCTGTAGTGGGGAACGGAATAAAGCAATTGTTAGGTTTCGATGTCATCTCAAATAAATTGCATTTCCAAACAATTAATCTTTGCTGAAATCTTCCATTTATTGAGTACAACAATCTGGTCCTGACTCCGTCGTAGCCGATACTAACCCTCTGACCCCAAACCCTTCCCTTTCTGTTCCCCAATTCTCAGCGTCTCATTGGCCATCTTCCAAGTCAGTCTCCCCACCTCCTGACTTCAACCCACAGGAATGTCCCCCCTCCCATCCCATTTCCTAGGGGATATTATCTACAGAGAAAATAAGTAGGTGAAAAGTCAAGCCTCTTCGTCTTCTCTTTATGGCAGCATTAGAATGCTGACATCAATGTAAAAAAAGGAAGAAAGGTATAAATAGTTTGTTTTCAAAAAGGATAGAAAAAACTTGCTGCAATAGACCCACAACTGACTGATCTTTTAAAATATTAGGGTACAGTCGATTGAAGAGAACTGAGCAGCGGATCCTATCTCAACAGAGAGGGAGGGATATGACATCATCTATCCCCACTCTACAACACAGTCCTTTCAACAGTTTCAAGAAGGCTCCACACTCATTTGCACCACTCAGGTGACTCTGAGGACACAGACAAACTTCCAAGTGGCCTCAATGACTCTCTAAAAGGATGCAAATGACCAGCTGTCTGCAAGGAATATAAATCCTTCCATTCCTCACCATCCAGTCAGAGCTGAAGAAGCTTCTTGGAGGAGAAGCGAAATGTCTTCAAAGAAAAACCAGAAAGTCCAGTTTTCTCTTGAAAAAAAAAAACACCTTTGGGACAACCATGAAATGGATGACAGACGAAGTCAGTGGGGTAGCCAGATTCATTTTACAACCGGGTTAGTAACTTATCAACGGCAGTGATTCGCTTAACAACCATGGCAAAAAAATTCATAAAATGGGGCCAAACTCACTTAACAAACGCCTCATTTAAGAACAGAAATGTTGGGCTCAATTATGGGTCATAAGTTGAGGGCTCCCTGTAGATGAAAGTTTTACGCAGCGAATATCGTCAGTGGTTTATCTCCAATTAAAAATAGGACTAATAATCTGTCCTGCCCAAATAGACAGTTCTGAAAAGCAGGTTTTTGATGGTACAGCAGAGGTACTGTTCAGGGGTGGGTTCTAATTTTTTTTACTACCGGTTCTGTGGGCGTGGCTTATTTTGTGGGCATGGCTTGGTGGGGGGTAATGTGACTGGGTGGGCGTGGCCAACTTTTTTTTTTTTTTTACTTTTAAAAGCATTTTTTCTACAACCTTAAGAGGTTGCAGAAAAAAATGCTTTTAGAAGCCTCTGACGATCAGGCAACTCAGCTGAGATTGCCAGAGGCTTTTAAAGGCATTTTTTCTCCTACAGCCTCTTCGGCTGAAGAGGTTGCAGAAAAAAATGCTTTTAAAAGTAAAAAAAAAAAAAAAAGCCTCTGATGAGGTGGGCGGGGTAAGTGAGCAGTGACTGGGCCGGGGACCGGTTCGGGGGCATGGCCAGCCAATGTTATTACCGGTTCTCTGAACTACTAGAAATTTTTATTACCGGTTCTTGCGAACCGGTGCGAACCAGGAGCAACCCACCACTGGTACTGTTGTATGTTTTCGTTTCTGTGGTGTACGATTTACACTGTATCCCTACTTAAATTTCCAACAGAAGGTGATAATTAATAGCTAATTGTTAATATTACTGTATGGAGCCAGATGGTGGAAAGACGGAGTCAGTGAGGGTGAAAAGAAGTCTTAGATTCCCACAGCCATTCCTCCCAATCACACAGATGGTACAAATTATATACATTCGTACGGCAGTTCCTTAATGTGTTAGATCATATAAAGTTTTGTTTTGGCATGCAGGCTTTGGATAAAGATGAAAATAATTGGGAGAATGCTTACCCTTTGCGACTTCCTTTTAATGAAGTTATCAGAGGCAAGGCAATTGGGAGAGATGGTTTGACAAGTCTGTCAGATAAAGGAACTAAGGAATTTTATATTATATTACAAAAGTGCACACTGTTTATAATCTGTCGGTCAGGCCTATGTAGCCAGGAATATTCAAAGATATGGAGACTCTGGAAAGAGTGCAGAGAAGATCAACCAAGGCTGAGTCAACCTTGAGCCTGGCAAGATTTGAACTTACTAATTGTAGACAGCTGGAGTTAAATTACAATGCATTAGTCTGCTGAGCTATCCAACCTTCCATCCTTTCTAAGGTAGGTAAAATGAGGACCCAGTTTGTGGGGGCAATAAGCTGACTTTGTATAAATATACAAAAGTATGAAGGCTATTGCTTAGCGCATTGTAAGCCACCCTGAGTCTCTGGAGAAGGGCGGCATATAAATCAAATTAAAAAAAAAAAAACCTCTGTGATTTTGTTCTGAAATAGGGCAACAAAAAAGGCAGTGATTTATCTGACAATAGTACAAGCCGCATGAGATGCACAGTTCATACAGAAAATATATATATTGTGCAGCTTTGAACATCTGCTGGTCTAAAGCAACTGACAATACACCTCTCTTTTCAAAATTGAGTTCCTGTAGAATTCACCTTTCGGCGAAGAGCTTAAAGAATGCAAGCCAAACTCTTTCAGAGTGCTTTGTAGAAAACTGAATAAGAACAGTTGAAAAAGAGGGTTGGAAGTAACTATTCTGAGGTTTATATACCTTCAGAAAAACCGGTGCCAAAGCATGAGGGTAGCTTTGGATCTGTTGCCATAAACTTTGCTCTATTTCTTCCGAGTCTTTTTCGGCCTGTTTCACATCTCCATTAGCCCTGCTGTTTATGGACTTGGTCTCTTCAAATCTGCAGAGCCCGCTGTTCTGAAGACGAGAAAGCTGTCAGAAGTGAATCTGGGGAGGAAAAAGGAAAAAAAAAGACAGTCAGCATGAAAAGGAGTACAGTGCAGGAAAGAAAAGCACACAGAAGGGAGATGATACCTTCGCTTCGACCCAAAAGTCATTAGAAGGCTGGGGGGAAAAAAAAGCCACCGTCCTAATCAGCAGAAACTCAGAATGATACCTTCATTCCTGGAAGAAAAGAGAGGCCGGAGTTTCATTCTATAACTCCTAGTGTCTGAGTTTGTTTGAGTAAAAATGGTTGGAGTATGTTCCTGGAGAATTTGGGTCTTCTCCCACGTAAAATTGGAAGTGTCTTGGCGACGTTTCGACGAAGTCTCATTCGTCATCTTCAGGCTGGTGTTCTCGGCTTCGTGCTTCCAGGAGCAATTCTCGGCACGAAGCCGAGAACACCAGCCTGAAGATGACGAATGAGACTTCGTCGAAACGTCGCCAAGACACTTCCAATTTTATGTGGGAGAAGACCCGAATACCCGCGAAAACCTGAGAAAACATATATATATATGTATATATATATATATATATATATATATATATATATATATATATATATATATACATTTTTAAAATTTATTTTATAACATACTAGCTGATAACCTGGCATTGCCTGGGCATTTATTTTATCCCAATCCTGTATTAGGCAGGAAGAGCAACTTCACCCTGAGCCCTGATTTTGGTGAGAATTAAATTAGTTAAAAATGTTTTCCTTGTGCTTCCAGATACCACCTTGTTGTTTTTGCTAGCTGATCCATGATCATTTGGTGTGCTTTTTTGCTGATCTTGATTTAGAAGTGGCTTCTTGTCCGCGATATATGCACTAAACTGTTCGATGTAGTTCTTTTCTCATATGTAATCTGCATGACATACGTCATGTCGGTTTCATAGTGGTGTAGGCAGGCCGAGTTTCTGTAATGTTTTATTGATCATGGCCATACATTTGTCCTCAAGAATAATCAAAGCCTTGTGGAAAACGTCCAGAGCAAACGTAATTTCTAATGCTGGATTTTCCCCCATACCAGAGGGAGCC
The DNA here is from genome assembly GCF_059756535.1 of Pantherophis guttatus. NCBI lineage: Eukaryota > Metazoa > Chordata > Lepidosauria > Squamata > Colubridae > Pantherophis > Pantherophis guttatus. The sequence continues at coordinate 77,250,502 of NC_142070.1, read as the reverse complement.
CCCTTGTGGAGTACTGTGAAGCCGTTACCATGGCAACACCACTGTGCTGCACAGTAGAAGCCATTTTAAGGCAGTCCAGTAGAAGCCATTTTAAGGCACAACAGGCTGTATCTTAACAGAAAACACACCCTGAGGGGTGTTAGGGGTGTCTTACCCCCACAGTACTTCTTTCCAGAGAGTAAGTCATCTGTGTACCAAGCTTGGTTGAAATTGCTCGAGGCATTCCAGAGTTATACTGGAACATACACACACCTGTGATAACACTGGTTAGAATCCAGTGCTGCCTCCAAGGTTCCTTCCAGTCCTATGACTCTATAATTCTAAGTATGCTTGAGAATAGAAAGATTAAAAAGAAAATAGTAAGGGAGCACTTTCTCTGATATCTCACACAAAGCACACACAATGAGAAATTCAAGAAGAGGCTTGAAGAAAATCCCTAACTCTATATTTACATGACATTATCTTGATAGAATGGGTTACTAAAGAGTCAATATAAACGAAGTGACTCTTCCATTCTTTAGATCTCAAGAGACTAAATACAAAATTCAGAAGCACCTCACAAATTGGTGACACTTTTTCATCCCCTAATCAGGGGTGAAATCCAGCAGGTTCTGACAGATTCTGGAGAACCGGCAGCGGAAATTTTGAGTAATTCGGAGAACTGGCAAATACCACCATTGCCTGGTCCCAGGCAGTGGTGGTAAATGGAGGGAATGGAGGTGGGAATGGAGGTGTGGTGGGAATGGAGATTCTGCAATATCCTTCCCCTAGAGTGAGGAGGGAATGGAGATTTTGCAGTATCCTTCCCCTGGAGTGGGAAGGGAATGGGGATTTTGCAGTATCCTTCCCCTGCCATACCCACCAAGCCAAACCATGCCCACCAAGCCATGCCCACAGAACCGGTAGTAAAAAAAAAATGATTTTCACCACTACCCCTAATTACACCTTTCATTTTTTCAATTTTTCCTTACATTCCAGGGTGGCTTTTCTGTACATATTGCTTGAAATCATATTAGCTAAAAGAGGATTTAGGACTGCAAAATGGGTGCAGGATTCTAATTCCCATAGGAACCCAAATGTCAGATTGGGATCTCATTAGGGAATTTTCCCCTCAGCTAAAAATGGCGACCATAAATAATACCCATTGGGGGGAAAAACAAAATCAAAAGTAAGATAATACCGGTAGTCCTGGACTTACGACCACAATGGAGTCCAACATTTCTGTCGCTAAGTGAGACATTTGTTCAGTGGATTTTGCACCATTGTACAACCTTTCTTGCCACGGTTGTTAAGTGAATCACTGCAAGGGTTTGGTTGGTAAGTTAGCAACACGGTTGTTATCGGGGTGGTATGGGCTGGCCTGAGCTAAATTTTAAATTGATTTTAAATTGGGTTGTTTTAATTTACGGCCAGAATATTTAATTATTTTAATACTGTTTTTTAAATTTTGTATGCTTTGTTTTTACTTAGGCTGTGCACCGCCCTGAGTCCTATTTGGAGAAGGGCGGTATAGAAATTTAAACAAATAAATAAATAAATAAATAAATAAAAATTCACTTACCTTCCCTACCGGTATGCAAATGTGAGTGTGCACTGGTGGTGGGTTCCTCCCGGTTCGGTCCGGTTCAGCCGAGCCGGTAGCGGTGATGATATGACATCACCAAACCGATTCTATCTCCTCGCCCTCCCCCCCACCCACCCATGTTATTCTTACCTTTTATTTGGTCCCACCCCCAATCTATTGCTGCCTCCTGAGTCCCAGCTGATGACTAGAGGGAAAAAAACTGTTTAAACTCTTGTTGCGGGGCTTCAAAGGGCCGTCCAACAGCTGATCAGTGTTAAAAGCAAACAAATGAGTCGGGTCATAAGTGCGAGGACTGGTCGTAAGTGCGAGGACCTTCCAGAAATGACTCTGACCAGCTAGCCACGCCCACCTAGTCACATGACCTCCAAGCCACACCCACAAAATAAGCCACGCCCACAGAACCGATAGTAAAAAAAAATTAGAACCCACCCCTGGTGTGCACGCATGCACGCTTGCTTCACTCACACATGCCTCATCCACACATGCACGCAGCCTCCCGTGCATGTGTTTTGCTCATGTGTGTGGCTTGCACATATGTGTGTGGCTAAAAAATGTGCCTAAACAGGATGACATAGAGCCAGGGAGTGAGCCCACCCACAATTTCCACTACCGGTTCGGGCAAACTGGTACGAACCGGCTGAATACCACCTCTGGTTGTTATGTGAATCTGGCTTCCCTCCTTGACTTTGCTCGTCAGAAGGTCGCAAAAGGGGAATTACATGACCCGGAGATAGTGCAACTGTTGCGAAGCATGTGAATTTTGACCCGGTGACCATGGGAACGCTGCAATGGTCGTAAGTGTGAAAAACAGTCATAAGTCACTTTTTTCAGGGTCGGTTTACTTCGAATGGTCACTATTGTAAGTCAAGGACTACCTGTACAGAAATTGGCCATTCTTAGTCTATGGGGGTTTACCATGGAAACTCAGTCGTCCTTTTCAGCAAGTCCGAATGAAAATATTGCAATACTTTTAAAGAAAACTTTGCACGATTGTTTTGAACACACTCAGAACTGGCTGTGAAGAAGAAAAAGAAAAATCGGCAGATGTTGCATCTGAGCTGCAGCTTCCAAATCTGTGTGGTGTTTATTGTACACATTTAATCAGAGCTTAACATCTCCTTTTGCCCAGGGATATGTTTTCCAAATTCTTTTTAATTTCCAACAGAACGTATACATATTCTCCCTGAGCAAGTTTGTCCAAATTTCCTTTGAATTTCCTCTTTATGTGACATGCAGCTAATTGGCATTCCCTAGGGTGGGTGGGTCGCTGGTGTACCCTCTTCCTTTTTATTGCTTAAAAAACAAGTGGCGTTCGATGACAGCAGTTGGAAGGAATGCACGCTAAAGATCTTCACATTCCTAGCTTGATAGAATGCCTTGAACTCTCTTTGTCATTCGTGGTCATCTTCAAGTGTTA
>NC_142070.1:76970000-77007500 GCF_059756535.1 Pantherophis guttatus | reverse complement strand
TCATTTGAGATGAGTACTCCAAGATCCTTGACATAGGAAATTTAGATAGGAAACTATATAGTCCACTGGCTTTGTTTTGTGTTTGCTTTTTAATCTAGACCTGTGAGTGACAGCAACTTGTAAATCAGTGTACCTTTAAAGGTATGAAATATGGAGGGAAAGTATATGTAAGTATTTGACTTGTCCATCCTGTGTCGGACTTAATAACTATCTTTTTCAAACCACCAGATGCAAAGCCTTGTTAGTTAGGAAACTATAGGATTAAAATCCAAGAGATATGTAGGATACCAGGATAGATAGGATAGAATAGATAATAGATAGATGATAGATAGATAGATAGATAGATAGATAGATAGATAGATAGATAGATAGATAGATAGATAGATAGATCATAGATAGATAGATAGATGTTCTGTCCCCGTCCCACACACGCACCCCCACAGATGGCCCGGAGTTAATAAGCCACATGACAAAGTCTTTGAAGATAAAGCTGGCAGCAACCCAGTGGCTAGCTGCAATTCAGACTTTACTCACACAAAACAAAGATTAGACTGCAAGCATTCCAATAAAGCAGGCAAAGTTTCAGCAATACAAGGATTAGTCCAAATGCAGTCCGACAAGGCAGGCAGAAGTCCAGTAACGCAGATATCATAGATTATTTCTAGTTTTTGCTTGTCACAAACTGAACCGGCCACCACACCCACATTTATACCCTGTGGGGTGTGGTCCAGTGACTCAGCTAATCTCTGGCACGCCTTCCCCTCTGCTGTGCACGCTTGTCCCTGTGCCGCTGTCGAGGATCCAGCCAGCACTTATCTCTCCCTCACTCTCAGAGTCTGCATCTGTCGATAGCCCAGGCTCAGGCAACGGAGCCACAACAATAGATAGATAGATAGATAGATAGATAGATAGATAGATAGATAGACAGACAGACAGACAGACAGACAGACAGACAGACACTATATGGCTATATTGATAGTATAAATATGGGGAGAGACAGACAGAGAGACAGACAGAGAGACAGACAAAGAGACAAAGAGACGCAGACAGACACCCAGAGAGAGGAATGTGCTTCACCTTGCTATTCTGGCTAGAGCTTCGATTCCATCCCAAAGCATTGGTGACTAAAAGGAAACCATCTTAGGAAGCAAATAAGTGATGGTGTCACTCCAGGGTCAATAAAATATGATTATTTCTGAGTTATCAGCTTCGTGACTGCATTCTGGACCTTCCAAATCATTTCCAAACATTTTCTAATGGAGAAGGGGATAGATATGGGGATGCTCTGGAAGGGAAAACTGTTCCCAGCATCCATCTAACCTCTGATGTATCATGACTGTGATTCTACATGTAGCATACTGCTAATAATCAATCATCAACCAATGCTTTTATCAATCCCAAATATTAGCTGTGCAAGGCTCCATGGCGAAATCAGAGGTTGCAGCTTCCTACGCTGCATTAATCCAGAAGGATGATAATTGTAGTCAGAGAGATCTTAAAAGGCTGTTACATCTGCTTTATGCAAATCCTTGTAGAATGGCCATCTCCCATAAAATATGAGGATCTTATATATTTAAGGTTTCTGCCTCATTGGGATGCATCTCCAGTTTACTGACCTACATAGTTACAAACTGTAGCTTTGCTTGAATCAGATGATCTCAGTTCTACACAGAAGCTGTGCTCTTATATTTATGGATACTCATGCACACTATGTTTGATCTGAGCCAAAAGATTGAGAAGGATTTCATGGTAAATGGCTAGAAACTGATCTGGAATGATTGATAGATTTTAATCAATCACCGTGCTAGCAAAGCTATAGAAATAGTATAAAAGGCTTAAGGGCATAATGTGTTTATTTATTTCTGTCCGGAATTTGTTGCTTTCATGAAATAAGTCAAGCCTACCAAAATCTAAACAACAGTTAGTTGGGGGTGAAGGGGTGGGGTGGGGTGCTAAGAGATTCCTAGCATAAACAAAGCCCACCTCCCCATAGAAAACATTCAAAGTAATTAGAAACAGATGGGCTACGTAATATGCAGTGTGAGTCTGAATAGTAGCTAAAATACCATGTGAACATCTGAAAGTCAAAGCTATTCTCCCTGGACTGAGTTGTGATGGGTTGGCTTGCAATGAAAGCTCTTGATGTTCAGAAGGAGAGTTCAAGATGTAGGGTTTGCAAATTAATCAGCATATTCATGTGATGGAAAAGGTTACCTGTGGCATAATGTTGGATGAATATTAATTTATTAAAGAGAAGGCTCCAGGTTGTCAAAGAAGAAGAAGGGGGAGGAGGAGGAGGAGGAGGAGGAGGAGGAGGAGGAGGAGGAGGAGGAGGAGGAGGAGGAGGAGAAGCTGTTTGATAACTTCTTCTTACTATGATATTTAGCACTATGCAGTCTTAACAGACCTATGCATCACTATTCCCACAACACTGTCAAATTAACTACTAAGACTGCATTACTATTCTTCTTCTCATCCTTACTAGTACCTAACTCTTCCCATTTATGGCTATATCCATGTTGTTTGTATCTTTGCAACATATTGTTTTTATTGTTTCCTAGTATGATTTGATTGCTTATTAGTATCCTATGACTATCACTAAGTGTTATATCTTATGATTCTTGATGAATATATTTTATTTTTTCTTTATGTACACTGAGAGCAAAGACAAATTCCTTGTGTGCCCAATCACATTTGGACAATAAAGAATTCTATCTATCTATCTATCTATCTATCTATCTATCTATCTATCTATCTATCTATCTATCTATCTATCTATCTATCTATCTATCTATCTATCTATCTATCCATCCAGCTATCTATCCATCCAGCCAGCCAGCCAGCTATCTATCTGTCTGTCTGTCTCTCTGTCTGTCTGTCTATCTATCTAGTGTCTACACTTGTTGAAATATATTTAACAAATATATTTATTTGCAAACACAAATATCCCTGCCTTTTGCTGAGCGTTAAAATGATGATTCATTCAAATCCTTCCCAATTAAAATAAAATTAAGAGAAAATCAGGTTTTTAATGGAACCTTTACAAAGATCATTACAATTCATATATAATCAGCTAAGATAAAAAGCCTAAGAGAGCATTAGAATAACCATAGTTTAAATACTGAAGGAGGCATTTTTCAAATCAAGGTGATGGGTCACCATTTTGTCACAGGAACAATGTAAATAAAAATAACGAACAAAAATGTAAGTCTGTAATAATTTTAACCAGAATGAAACATTCAAGCCAACTTTTAGTTCAACAACTGAAGGAGAGAGACTAATTGACCCAGGAGGTGGAGTCAAACAGGGAATTAGTCTGGAATCTTTATGTAGGCAAGATCCATTTGCCCCTTGAAAGCCATTGAACCTTGTCTAGTCTGTTCCAGGTGCAAACTACAAGTCTGGGAAGATTCCTACAAAATAGGAATGACAAATAACAAAGCTTATTGAACTCTTCATGTATGGGTCTGCTTGCTTGCACCTGGCAACAACAGCAACACAACAAAATGGGAAAGCAAAGAACAATAATGTGTTCCTGGAAAGAGGGATTTCTGCAGAATTGTCAGCAATGTGAAGATAATGACAACCATCATCCATCTAAAACATTGTCCCTTTTTGTTTATTATATTGCACATGTGTAATATATATAGTGGCCCTTCGACCATCATTTTTACATTTTTAACCCCAGCCCAGCCCCCACCACAAATCTGGAATCTCACGATCAAGAGTGGTTTCAATGGGAAGGGAAGGGAAGGGAAGGGAAGGGAAGGGAAGGGAAGGGAAGAGAAGAGAAGAGAAGAGAAGAGAAGAGAAGAGAAGAGAAGAGAAGAGAAGAGAAGAGAAGAGAAGAGAAGAGAAGAGAAGAGAAGAGAAGAGAAGAGAAGAGAAGAGAAGAGACCTTGGAGATCTTCTAGTCCAATGCCCTACTCAGGCCTTATACCTATACCATTTCAGACAAATGGTTGTCCAATTTCTTCTTAAAAACTTCCAGCGTTGGAGCACCTACAGCTTCTGGAGGCAAGTTGTTCCACTGATTAATTGTTCTAACTGTCAGGAAACTTCTCCTAAGCTCTAGGTTAGTTCTCTCCTTGATTAGTTTCCATCTCTTGTTTCTTGTTCTGCCTTCAGGTGCTTTAGAAAATAAGTTGATCTCCTCTTCTTTGTGGCAGCCCCTTAGATGTTGGAACACTGCTATCATGCCTTCTTTTCATTCAAGTAAATATACCCAATTCCTGCAACCATAGGGTTAAGGCCAGGGGTGAAACCGGTTCGCACCGGTTTGGGTGAACCAGTAGTGGTGGCGGTGGGTGGTTCCAAGAACCGTAGTGGCCCGAGGCTCCGCCCACCCACCCGGACGTCATTACTTCCTGGTTTTAACCAGGAAGTAACCTTTTTTTTACCCTCTGTGCATGCACAGAGGCTTTGCGCATGTGCAGTGGGTCCAAAATTGCATGTGATGTGCATGCGTGCACTTCTGAACTGGTAGAGAAGGTAAGTAGATGTCACCCTTGGTTAAGGTTCATGATGTCACTAAAAAGCCCATTGGAAGTTTAACTGCAGATAAGAACTTTGATTTTTCCCAAAGTAACTTTTCCAAAGTGATAAGGAACCGAAAGCCTTTAATACTGAAAACCGCCAATGCACCGATCATCTATAATATGCAGTTGGAGCAAGCTGAAAAGTAAAGGGCAAAAGGATCAGCTTGAATTAGATTGGATCCTTTTACACTTCATCTGTTGAAAGTAAACTTTTACACTCCAATGTGTAAGGCACATTTAGAAAAACACATTGTTATGGTGTCAGGTTCCAAGTAATGCACCCATTACAAATCGAACTCCGAGGCATTTCATCTCCTCAAACAACAAATTTATTTAGATACATCATCTTGTATCATAACTGGTGGAAAGCCAGTACTGAAAGTTCCTGCACTTTTCACTCCATTATAAGTAATAGTTTCTTAATTTTCACAACTGGTGGAAAGCCAGTACTGAAATTTCCCACGCTTTCCATCCCAATATAAGTAATAGTTTCTTAATTTTCATAACTGGTGGAAAGCCAATACTGAAATTTCCCACGCTTTCCACCCCAATATAAGTAATAGTTTCTTAATTTTCATAACTGGTGGAAAGCCAGTACTGAAATTTCCCATGCTTTCCACCCCAATATAAGTAATAGTTTCTCAATTTTCCAAAACAAACTGTCACATTGTCCAACCAAGATGAGAGCTGGTTGCTTGGTGACTTCTCTCCTCCTCCTCTGGTCAGACAGCCGTTGGAATGTACTTGACTCATCAGCTAGCCTATGTTGTTTTGGCTGAAGACTCTATCCTTCTCAGCTCTCCCCCCTTCAGCTCCAAACTGTGCCAAACTGAATTCATGTCAGAGTACCCAAGGATACAAACAACCCCACACCCCAATCAAATTCAGGCTTGACATATGGGTAGCTAGAGTTTTTGCCATTAAGTTGACGGCATAGTCTTCCACAGGTCCCCCAGTGTAAGGTTACATGGAAACAAAATCCACATGGAGGCATGAGTGTGCGGACACACAGAGATCAGTGGTGGGATTCAAATAATTTAACAATCGGTTCTCTGCCCTAATGACCGGATGTGTGGGCGTGGCCATGGTGGGCGGGATCAGGGGGTGTGACAGGCAGCACTTAGCCTCCTGCACCCCCCTGGAAAAAAACCGGACTGCGGGGGGGGCATGCTGCACCCCTCTGCACCCCGTTTTGGGTGTAATTGGCCTCCCTGCAGCCTTCTGGGAGTAAAAATGGACTGCGGAGGAGGCACACCACACACACACACCCGTGCCCCATTTTGGGCCTAGTAGGCCTCTCTGCATGTACCTGGGAGCCAAAATGGGGTGTCTAGGGACTCTTGGTGAGGGGAGGGACCAGCCAGCAATTTAACAACTGGTTCTGCTGAACTGAACCAAACAGGACAGGGACAAACTCCAATGATAGTTAGGACTGCAGGGGGGAAAATAACCCAATTGCAACCAGCCTTCCTTCCTTAGAAGACCTGTATATTCTATGCATCAGAAGGAGGACTGAGAAAATATTTGCTGGCCCCTCACATCCTGGACATAAAGTGCTTCAGCTTCTCCCCTCAGGATGCGACATTGCATGCCAAAAAAAAAAAAAAAAAAACTAGACACAAAAACAACTTTGCCATCCCTCTGCTGAACATCCAATTCACACAGTACTGTTTTCTATCTAAGTATATTTACCCATGTAGTAGGTTGTATTGCTATCATGCTTCTCATCTTCTCTACTACCCCATCTTATTGGTAACATATTATGATTTTTATTACTCTGTTGTTTGCCTGTACACTGAGAGCTTCCGCACAGGAGACATCCCTTCCCTTCCCTTCCCTTCCTTTCCCTTCCCTTCCCTTTCTCTTCCCTTCCCTTCCTTTCCTTTCCCTTCCCTTTTTATTTCAATTTTTCATTCCATTCTTCATTCCATTGTTCTGTTCTGTTCCGTTCCATTCCGTTCTGTCCCATTTTTCTTTCCCTTCTTCATTCCATTATTCTACTCTGCTCTGTCCCGTTCTGTTCTGTTCTGTTCTGTCCCATTCTGTTCCGTTCTGTTCCATTCTTTTCCATTTCACAGGGAATATAAAATGGAACTTATTCCAAATAAAGGCTAGATATATGGGATAAAATAATGCATTATGCGATTCAGAACATCCATATCTTTGTTTTTGTCTTGGTCTTAGAATAAGTCACAGGATATGAATCAGTTATTGGGGTTATGTAACTGCTTGGATGACAGCCAAATTGTGGTACATACACTAAGGATTGAAATAATAATAAAAAAAAGGATATTAAGACAGCTTGGCTTCAGCACAGATGCTTAATGAAACTTTTGTTTCTGTTTTTAGGAAGGATTAGAGCATTAAACAGCAGTGTGGTTAATCTAAATGTGAATCAGTTTTTACTTAAAAGAAGCAGGTGGAAATTATTTTCGCATGGCTGGAAATAAAGAACAGATATAAAAGATTCAGCCAATAACATGTGAGCTTCTTCTTCTTCTTCTTCTTCTTCTTCTTCTTCTTCTTCTTCTTCTTCTTCTTCTTCTTCTTCTTCTTCTTCTTCTTCTTCTTCTTCTTCTTCTTCTTCTTCTTCTTCTTCTTCTTCTTCTTCTTCTTCTTCTTCTTCTCTCCTCCTCCTCCTCCTCCTCCTCCTTCTCCTCTTCCTCCTCCTCCTCCTCCTCCTCCTCCTGGCGAAGTGATGATTGTGCAAGCAACAACCACATCAGTTTTGAGGCCAGACCTGTGATTGCCGGTGAAGGATAGATGGATCAGGCTAAATCTAGTCCTTACAATGTTGGAAGATTTTATCAATAGATGCCTTCTATCAAGCATGAATAGAATAGAATAGAATTCTTTATTGGCCGAGTGTGATTGGACACACAAGGAATTTGTCTTGGTCCATACGCTCTCCGAGTACATAAAAGAAAAGTTACATTCGTCAAGAATCATAAGATACAACACTTAATGATAGTCATATGGAAACAGTCAATATAAATCTTAAGGATACCAGAAACTAGGTTACAGTCATACAGTCATAAGAAGATGGGTGATAGGAATGATGAGAAGATTAATAGTAATGCAGATTTAGTAAATAGTTTGACAGTGTTGAGGGAATTATTTGTTTAGCAAAGTGATGGCATTCAGGAAAAAACTGTCCTTGTGTCTAGTTGTTCTGGTGTGCAGTGCTCTATAGCATCGTTTTGAGGGTAGGAGTTGAAACAATTTACGTCCAGGATGTGAGGGGTCTATAAATATTTTCCCAGCCCTCTTTTTGACTCGTGCAGTATAAAAGTCCTCAATGGAAGGCAGGTTGGTAGCCATTGTTTTTTCTGCAGTTCTAATTATCCTTTGAAGTCTGTGCCTTTCTTGTTGGGTTGCAAAACCAAACCCGACAGTTATAGAGGTGCAATCAGCATTTATGGTCATTTACAAATGTTTCATTAAATAGAATGCTGTGATTGATTGACAAGCCTGTAACACCTGGGATATAGTACGTCTGTCTGTCTGCTGTTTCCATCAATCAGTCTGTCATGCCTTTTTTCGGTTTGGAACTTCATCGAATTTACATTGTTTAATGCATGCCCCCCTTTCAAAGGTATCTTTTTTGTCAGAGCAATTTATTAAGGCAGAGAACATTAAATCTTAGCAGTATCCAAACACTTCATTTCAAGAGAGTTGTAAAGCTTGCAGACTTTAGAGCAAAAAGTCTCTTTATTATCCCAAGGGTAGAATGTGCAGGATGCAAATTTAATAAAATTCTTATGGTTGGTCCCACAGTCAGCCAGATGTTTAGATTGAATTTGGCATTCGTGTCCACATATGGAGTCTTTCCCAAAGACCTGGAATGAGCAGATGTTGTTGTTTGATGATGTTCAAGGTATCGTCACAGGATGTAAGCATACCTTTACAAACTATTGTGTACGTGTTTGCCCTAAAAACACTGAAAATATAACCACAGCTATTTTGAATAAGATAAGTTGACCTCAGTCCTCCATTAGAAGCATTTGCCAAAAGCTACTTAAACCATTTGGAATGAATTTAATCCAGTCTTGGAAGTAAATCTTCATGCACTAGACTCTCTCTCTGCCCCCCCTCCCTTATCTATCTATCCTTTCTGTCTCGATCTAACTATATCTACTATCATCTATCTATCTATCTATCTATCTATCTATCTATCTATCTATCTATCTATCTATCTATCTATCTATCTATCTCCTTCTAATTCTCTATCATATGTCTATGTGTCTATCTATCTATGTGTCTGCCTGCCTGCCTGCCTGCCTGCCCGTCTATCTATCTATCTATCTATCTATCTATCTATCTATCTATCTATCTATCTATCTATCTATCTATCTATCTATCTATCTATCTATCTATCTATCTACCTACCTACCTACCTACCTACCTACCTACCTACCTACCTACCTATCTATCTATCTATCTATCTATCTATCTATCTATCTATCTATCTATCTATCTATCTATCTATCTATCTATCTATCATCTATCTTCTATCCATCCATCCATCCATCCATCTTCTATCTATCTATCTATCTATCTATCTATCTATCTATCTATCTATCTATCATCTATCTATCTATCTATCTATCTATCTATCTATCTATCTATCATCTCCATCTTATCTCTCTCTCATATCTATGTATCATCTCTATCTCTATCTAACTATGTCTATTATCATCTATTTATTTATCTCTATATCTATCTATCATCTATCTATCATCTCATCTTCTCTCTAACTCTCTCTCATATCTATCCTCTCTATCTCTATCTAACTATATCTATTATCGTCTATCTATCTATTTATCTATCTATCTATCTATCTATCTATCTATCTATCTATCTATCTATCTATCATCTGTCTGTCATCTATCAGTTTAATTCACTAGCTTCATTAAGCTTTTTAAGATTTATGCAAATAAAGATTTCCATTTTTTTTCTTTGTTCTTGGGACATTCAACACACACCATGGTATAATTGCTTTGATCCCCTTAATTATAACAAGCTCCTATGTCCGTTCCATTCTGGCAAGCATAGTGAGAGTATTCTTACGGGATCAGTTAAACAGTTCATTTAGGTTGCTCCTTGATGTCTAAGAAGGTTACTCTGTCCATAGCCTTTAATCATGTACATAGCAGATTCATAGTGATATTTTTAATAATTTGTTTATGTTTTAAATAGCTTGGTGTTCTAATAGACCTCCAATTTTTTTAAAAAAAGTTTTTTGGGTAACTTAGGAAGATTCTGGAGGTTAGCAGAGTGTGAAGTTTCCGAAAGATGCCCTAATTAATTCATGAGCCATGAGCCAAACTTCAAAAGAAATACAGTCATTTATTAGGAGCACCATTTTGGCAATATTCGGATGCAGTTAGAACTAATCCCACCTAGATTTACGTTCCCCTATGACCCATTTCTCTCCCCTCCTCCCTGGCCATGTCATAAATCACATTCTCCAATTAACCACTTTGGCTGGCTGTGAAATCCAACACCCTCCTACTAATTGCGGTAAAAAAGCATGTATGGAATGTAGCTTCAGTTAGGGAAATCAATCAGCTCTATCAGTTCTCCCTCCCTCCTGCTCATGGCAACTTGAAAGCTTTGCAAATTGACACAGAGGCTTCCACAAAAATAACAGTCCTTTTGTATCATAATCTATTGGATTTTATAATTATGTCACTCACTGCCAAACCGGTTCTCTATCTAGGTTCAGGGTTTTCTAAAAATGGAGGACAAGAAAACGGAAAATCCCACCCCTCGGTTGTGGAGTTAACAGTTGGGTGTAACATGCAATAGCAAAGAGATCTCTTTTTAAACATTTTTTGCACCATTTTCCTCAAGCTTCACCATCCTTCTAATTTGCTAGATTTGTATATAGTATACAGAGGTTTCTGCATTTTCTTCCCAAGCTTCATGATCTTGAAATCTTTGGGCTTTTTATTGGGGTTTCTTCTGTTCATCTTACTTAGCTGCAGAAGTGAAATCTGTCTTGGCAAAAAGCTCTACTTTCCACAGTAATTGTTTTCTGGAGACAGATTATTTTTTTCCCCCAAGCTTCTTTTCTGTTCTCTGTTCTGCGATCTGCACTTTTATTAGCTCTGGTTGCTTTTGCTTTTGCTTTTTTAATTTATATGCCGCCCTTCTCCGGAGACTCAGGGCGGCTTACAATGCGTTAAGCAATAGCCTTCATACTTTTGTATATTTATACAAAGTCAGCTTATTGCCCCCACAAACTGGGTCCTCATTTCACCTACCTTAGAAAGGATAGAAGGCTGAGTCAACCTTGAGCCTGGTGAGATTTGAACTTGCAGTAATTGCAAGCAGCAGATGTTAATAACAGTGCTTTAGTCCACTGTACTACAGGCTCTTCATAGTTATTTTACCATTTGGATAGCTTCACAAAGATTTAGGTCTTCTGTGGGCTGAATCCTCTAAGACAAATCCAATTGCCTTTATCTACCTCTAAGGTAGTCTTCCATTTTTCCCCAGCAAAACCACAATATCTTGTAAGCTCATAAATGTCTCTAATGTATAACTCAATATTTCATCACATAACAATTTTATTTGCCAGAAAGAAAAAAGAAAGAAAATACTGCCTCGTAGAACACATTCCATTTCTAAATGAAATGAGCCTTGAAATTTAGCCAGACACTCTATTCTTTTTTCTTCTTATTATGAATCTTTTTTTCATAAATAAATAAATAAATAAATAAATAAATAAATAAATAAATAAATAAATAAGTAAGTAAGTAAGTACATGGTTTACACATGTTGTTTTCTCATAGGATAGAGAAGAGAATTTTGTAACTATAAGCAGCATGCAATATTTTTTCCCATTTAGACCATAACATAGGACGATTCAAACTGAAGGCATCTTGTGAAGAAAAAACAAGACATTTCTTAAGTTTCCGAGTTTAGATTTAGATTTATCCCATGGCACAGAAGTTCAGACGATTGCAATCGCTGATGGAGAAAGACTTTATGCAGAAGGTAAGACTCAGAGTTGATGATGTGAGTTTTCTTCTGTTGTGGTTTTCTGTCCTCCATGAGTTGTGTTCACTGACCACGCCCATTCCTTCAGAGAATTAAAAGAGATATGCTGAAGGGTGTAGGTGTCTGTCATACCCCAGCACAGGGGTCAGCAATCTGCGGCTCTGGAGCTGCATGTGTTGTGACTCCGACTCCCGAGGCCGACTTATCAGAGGGAGAAGGCTGCGAACATGAAGGAGAGGAGTTGGCCTCCCTCTCCAGGACCCTCCTCTCTGGCAATGCCTCAGGTGTCTCCCGAAGGAGAAGAGATTGGCCAGGAGCCAGGTATCTCCTCGCAGTCGGACAGTGACGGAGATAAGTCTTGGCTGGATCCATGCCAGCGTCGGAGAGACAAGCGCACGCAGCAGAAAAGGAGGCATGCCTAAGCTGAGTCACTGGACCACACCCCACAGGGGATAAAAGGGGGTGAGGTGGCCATTCAGACTCTGTGACGGACAAAACTAACTACTAGCGAGTCACATTGTATCTTTGAAACAACGTTATCTGCCTTGGATTTAATACGGACTGGACTTGACAATTCTTGAACTGTGGGTATCTTGTTTGGGTTTATCTGCCAGAGGAACAACCCCTCTCTCTATGAGTAAAGTTCTTGGCAAGCAGCTACTGGGTTGCTGCCAATCCTCTTATTGAAAGAATTTGTTGTCTGCCAGTTTTATTTAACCCCTGGCTATCTGTTTGTGTGCATGTGTGAGACGGGGACAGAACAGCATGTGGCTCTTTCACCCCTCTGCTGTGGCTCCCTGTCACTGAAAATATGCGTCACAACTGCCAATGTGTAACACCAGCTGGCATGTGATTTATTCAGCTTTTCAACTTTTCGTAGGCCAACCATAGATAAATCCAAGAAAAGAAAAGCTTCAGAAGAAAACAGAACATTTAATTCAACAACATATGCTAGTTTTGTGGCCTTTCAAGAAATAGTCAGGCACGGGAAGGGTTTTGTGGCTCCCGGTGTTTTCTTTTCTGTGGGAAATGAGTCCAAATGGCTCTTTGCATGTTTAAGGTTGTAGACCCCTGCCTCAGCACCTTTAGATACTGTTGTTGCTCTTTAGCCCCATCTAGTGGCCGGAGGGACAAATATGCCTGAACATACCATCTTTATATACTGTTGTTGCTCTCTAGCACCATCTTGTGGTCGGAGGGACAAAATACCAAGTATATTGTTTGAAGCTGACCGAACCCATTTTACCCATTAGCCTGCACTCTCAAATCAAGTGCACGACTCCATTTCCTTTAGCATTTGGAGAAGGCAGAAGCACAAAGAAGAATCCATCTTAATCCATGGCACATGGTCATCCAAGGACAAACCCACATCCCAAACACAGAGCATCGCTGGTGAGATTTAAATTACTTGTATTTACTAATTGTTATGTTCAGCAGTAACTCAATATGTCTATGTTGTATTCAGTTCCTGTTGCGTGTATCCCTATTTGCCACAGTTTCACCATATCCTATTCTTTCAATAAAGCATTCAGGTCTACGTACATGGTCTGTTTTATTGGAGGATAGGTGGGTTTAGCTGCATGTCGAGCCACACACAGGCTAACGTGTAATGAGGACAGAACAGTGTCAATAGAAGAGAGATTGGCAGTTGAGTTGGATTCACATAGAAGTTGAAGTTGAATTCATCAGAGCCAGCATTCTCTTTAAGTCAAAAAGTAAATCTCTTTTTCTAACTACAATACTATTCTATAAACGTTTGACATTATTGCTTTTGATTGTTTCCAATAGCCGAGTATTAAATTCTAGAAACTGGTATGAGGGCAAATGGTTGAAACTCTAACATCTTTATGACCCAACAAGATTCAAGTTGATATCAGAAAACTATGGCAAATAATCACCGAATCGTTTCTTGTTGTTGTTGCCATTGTCCTTGTTTTTTTTTTACAGCTTCCATTTGCAGTAGAAATCGTTTGTTTTATAAAGGTTAAAAACCTCTTCAGATTTTATTTGAGCCACACTGTAATGATTATCCTGATCTATGTATGCTATTAAAAAGTGCTGGAGAAGAAATGTTCTTCATTAAGACTGCGTGCGAATTTTTTCCAAATGTAGTGCTTTGGTTTTGTAAAACCATGATTAATTTTATTTTAATTTAGATTTATCACAGTATCTGGGTGTGATATTGTTTCTCTTTGATCCATTTTTAGATAAATTTGTTAAGATAAACAAAATAATGTGTCCTAACTTGCTGCACCAAATCTCCAGAACAGTAAAGCCTACAAACTTGAAATTTGGCACATATGTTCCTCTTGGCTTCTAGGTGCTTGCTAAGAAAGGATTTTTTGAAATGAACATCAGATCATTAGTATTTCATATACAGTATTATATTCACATGTTCTGATGCGAAGGAGTTAGGCGTTCTACTCCCACTCCCCACCTGAAAAGAACTCTGTCCCAACTGCCAGTTGCCTTATATTAACACGCTCTGATGCTACCCTTCACTAAACCGGGTGTGGGCACAGCCAGCACATGACTCATCCGGCCTGCAGGCTGGGGCATTCTATTCCCCCTCGCTCTCTGTTCCAACTGCCAGTTGCCTTATATTAACACTCTGATACTACAGAGTTACATATTCTACATTAAGTTTCAGGCTTTAAGTGTCAATTTATCAAGCTACGAAATAATAGTTTCGTACCGAAGCACGGGCATTCAGCTAGTATGTTATATATTCCAGAGCCTCCTCACTACAGAGGTCTAAATATTTTTTTATATATAGATCCTCTCTCTATCTCCCCCCACCACACCACCCTTTTTCTTCATGAAACACTTTCCCCAGCCCCTTTTCTCGATGTCTTAATATCTGTTTCAAAGTTTCCACTGGGAGGCATTGGAATTTTTTAAAAAGAGTCCTGCAAGGACATTTTAACAGCTGCAATTCATCCTAAAATATTGATGTGTCTTTTTAGGCCAGCTTTTCATTTTCTTGTTTGAGTTTTCCCCCCCTCCATGTTGCAGTATGGTTATAAATGTATTTCTTAATATTTTGGTAATATTGACCCCTAAATATTTTAAAGGTTTATATGCTATTAGAATTCTTAAATCTCCAGATGCGTCCTTTGAATTTTAGGAGGGGTTTGAAGAAATAACTTCAAATGAGATTTGATAATCCTGACACCTTTGCAAATTCTGCCAGTACCTTCTTAACATACTTTAATGTATAGAACGCATTCAAGAGAGGTTCCATGCCACCTATGAATAAACTTTAAAGACAGATCTTATCGCCTAATTGTGTCACATGGATCTGATTATTACTAAAAAACATGCTATAGCCAGATTATAATAAAATTTATAAAGTGTAGTCCTGTTCAGTGCCTAATGCTTTTGAATTTGTTAGTATCACTTTATAATGCATTGGTAAGACCACACTTAGAATATTGCATCCAGTTACTTATAGATAGAATAACAGTGTTGGAAGGGACCTTGGAGGTCTTCTAGTCCAACCCCCTGCTTAGGCAGGAAACCCTACACCACTTCAGACAAATGGTTATCCAACATCTTCTTAAAAACTTCCAGTGTTGGAGCATTCACAATTTCTGGAGGCAAATTGTTCCACTGATTAATTGTTCTAACTGTCAGGAAATTTCTCCTTAGTTCTAAGTTGTTTCTGTCCTTGACTAGTTTCCACCCATTGCTTCTTGTCCCACCCTCAGGTGCTTTGGAGAATAGCTTGACTCCCTCTTCTTTGTGGCAGCCCCGGAGATAATGGAACACTGCTATCATGTCTCAGCACCCAATATAAAAAAAGATGTTGAGACTCTAGAAAGAGTGCAGAGAATAGCAAGAAATATTAGGGGACTGGACGCTAAAACATTTGAAGACCGATTACAGGAATTGAGTATGTCTAGAACAAGAAGCAATGGATCGAAACTACTCAAGGAGAAATAACCTAGAAGTAAGGAGAAATGTCTTGATAGAACAATTAATTAGTGGAAGGGCTAGCCTCCAGAAATTGTGAGGGCTTCGTCACTGGAGGTTTTTAAGAAGAGATTGGACAACCATTTGTCTGAAAAGGTATAGGGTTTCCTACTTAAGAGGGGGTTGGACTATCCTAAAACTTAGCACTGATGAAGTATTCCAGTATTCCACATGAAGTAAAGTTTTCCACCCGATTTTTTTAATCTTCAACTGAATTGTTTTGTTATGTATTGTTGTGGCTCCGTTACCTGAGCCTGTGTCATCAGCAGGAGAGGACTCCGAGAGTGAAGGAGAGGAGTTGGCAAGGCCTCCCTCTCCAGGACCCTCCTCTCTGGCAATGCCTTCGGTGTCCGCCAAAGGGCAAGAGATAGGGCCGGAGCCAAGCATGTCCATGCAGCCACAGGTGAACAGTGATGAGGGAAATGAGTCTTGGCTGGATCCCCGGCAGCATCGCAGAGATAAGCGCGCGCAACAGAAGAAAAGGCGTGCCAGAGATTAAGCTGAGTCACTGGACCACACCCCACAGGGTATAAAAGGGGTGAGGTGGCCATTCAGACTCTGTGACGGACAAAACTAACTACTATCGAGTCACATTGCATCTTGGGAAACAACATTATCAGCCTTGGATTTATTTTACGAACTGGACAATTCTTGACTGTGTGTATTTTGTTTATGAGTAAAGTTCTTGGCAAGCAGCTACTGGGTTGCTGCCAAGCTTCTTATCGGAAGAATTGGTTGTCTCCCAGTTTATTTAACCCCCGGCTGTCTGTTTGTGTGCATGTGTGAGACGGGGACAGAACATGTATTTCCAAATCAGTAATGTTATTAGCTCCCCTTTGAAAAGGAATATTTGAAAAAGTGCCTCTAAAATTTGAGTGTACCTTTTTAGATATAATACCTACATACTGAAAGGTAAAGGTAAAGATTCCCCTCACACATATGTGCTAGTCGTTCCTGACTCTAGGGGGCGGTGCTCATCTCTGTTTCAAAGCCAAAGAGCCAGCGCTGCCCAAAGACGTCTCTGTGGTCATGTGGCCGGCATGATTAAATGCCAAAGGCGCACAGAACGCTGTAACCTTCCCACCAAAGGTGGTCCCTATTTTTCTACTTGCATTTTTTAAGTTCCAAGAAGCCTCTACAGACAAATAGAATCAGGGTTTGGTGTTGTCCTAACTATGGTCTTTCCAGGAACGGTAAGCATGATCAGTTTATCATACAGTAGATCAGGCAGTTCTGCAACTGAGATCTCAAATGAAAATTAACTCAAGTTACCCTCCCATTCAATTCAGGAATATAGAAAGAGGCAATTTAACTCTGATTATACAAGATGATTATACAAGATTTCTGGTTTCAGAAAACAAGATCCAATTTTCAATCAAATAGCATTGTTTCCCAAGAATGCATCTGAAATATGCACTCAAAAGTCTCCATGGAATGAAATTGGGAGATAACTATCAGCTTTATTGTACAGAGAATTTCTTCTTTTTTTTTTTAGTTTTGGACATTGCGCTGTCAATTTTTTTTAAAAAAAATATATGGCACACAATTTGGTTTACAATTTGCATTGATCTTTCCTCCAAGAGGTATTTGGGAGTCTCTGCAGGTATTTCAGTTTTTCACAGATTTTATTTTTTCTTCCTTCACGAAATGCAAGGGAATGTAAATTCTGCATCCAGTTTTGGTTGCCATGATGTAAATATATATATATATATATATATATATATATATATATATATATATATATATATATATATATATATATGTGTGTGTGTGTGTGTGTGTGTATGTGTGTGTGTGTGTGTGTGTGTGTGTGTTGAAACTCTGGAAAGCACACATAGAAGAGCAACAAAGATGATTAGCGGACTGGAGGCTAAAACATATGAAGAATGGTTGCAGTAACTGGGTAGGTCCAGTTTAATGAAAGAAGGAAGGACTAGGGGTGACATGATAGCAGTGTTCCAATATCTAAGGGGTTGAAGACAGAGGTGGTATTCAGCTGGTTCGTACCGGTTCGAGGTGAACCAGGGGTGAAATGCTACCAGTTTGGGCCAGTTCGCCTGAACCAGTAGTAAAAAATGCTATTGGTTTGCCGAACCGGAAGTAAAAAATGCTATTGGTGTGCCTGAATCAGTAGTAAAAAATGTAAAAAAAAAAAAAAAAGTCCTGTTGATTAGCTGAGTGACGCACGATCATCGGAACTTTTCTTTTTTTTTTTTACTTTTTTAGCATTATTTTACTACCGGTTGTTTGGAATTGGTAGTTAAAAATGTTTTTTTTTTTAAAAAAAAAAAAAATATCCGATGATCATGCGTAGCTCAGCTGATCGTCGGAACTTTTATTTTTTACTTTTTAGGCATTTTTGTACTACTGGTTCGGGCGAATAGGTTTACTTTACTTTAAAAAAGTAAAAAAAAAGGGCTCCAACAATCACAGCTGTGCTGCACAATTGCCAAAGCCTTTTTTTAAAAAAACTTTTTTAAAGCATTTTTTTTACTACCTATTCACCCGAGCCGGTAGTAAAAAATGCTTTTAAAAAGTTTTTTAAAAGGTTCCCACGCGTACCACAGCTGATCACACCCCCACCATGCTTTCTATTTACCTCCCCAAGCCTCCTTTTGGTGCATACTGCGCTTGCGTGCACAGCTCATGTTTGGGGTGCACTGCACATGCGCATACACAGCATGTGTTTGGCACATGGCATGCATGCGCGGCCAGCGAACCGGTAGTAAACCAGTTCAGATTTCACCACTGGGGTGAACTGGTAGCGCTGACTTTGGGTGAGCCTGCCACCAACCCATCCTATTTAACCATGTTTTCGAGGTCGAGTGCATGCACAGAAGGATGGGCGCATGTGCGTAAGATGCATACATGGCAAACCAGTGGTAAGAATATGTGGAACTCACCGCAGGTTAAAGAAGAAAAGAAGAGGGAGTCAACCTATTCTCTAAAGCACCTTCAGGCAGAAGAAGAAGCAATGGGTGGCACCTAATCGGCGCACCCACGTAACACCCCTCCTGCGTGAGCTGCACTGGCTCCCGGTGGTCTTCCGGGTGCGATTCAAAGTGTCGGTTACCACCTTTAAAGCGCTCCATGGCTTAGGACTGGGGTATATACGAGACTGCCTTCTGCCATCAACAACCTCCCACCGGCCAATACGCTCCCACAGAGAGGGGCTCCTCAGGGTGCCGTTGGCCAAACAATGCTGACTGGTGACACCCAGTCCCTTCTGTTCCACCAAGCCGGACTGGCCTAGTACGAATTTTAAAAAGGGTGTATGTGTGTTTTAATTTGCGGGCCAAATTTTTATATTTGATTTTAATTGGTTTTAAATTTTATAAATATATGTGTTTTAATATGGCTGTACACCGCCCTGAGTCCTTCAGGAGAAGGGCGGTATAGAAATCTAATAAACTTGAAACTAATCAAGGAGAGAAGCAACCTAGAACTAAGGAGAAATTTCCTGACAGTTAGAACAATTAATCAGTGGAACAACTTGCCTCCAGAAGTTGTGGATGCTCCAACACTGGAAGTTTTTAAGAAGAGATTGGACAGACATTTGTCTGAAATGGTATGTTTTTTTTTTTTCCTGCCTGGGCAGGTTGGACTAGAAGACCTCCAAGGTGCCTTCCAACTCTATTATTCTGTTCTGTTAAATCTAGACATATCAGGGACACTTTCTCGCATGTACCTCTGTTCATAATGGCTTTTACAGACTCTTTTTTAAAAAGCATTGGATTATGTAGTCTTATTTTCCCAATACACACAGTTTGCATGAAATTTTGTAGACACCACTGTCAGACAATTAAGCCTTTTGCCTTAGCTTTTCTCACTATATACATTATTTACATGCAATTAGCTCTACCTTCCTTTTTAAGGCAAGTTGGATATGCAGGGATTTCCTACGAAGCATGAATATAAAAATTAAATACGTTAGTTGAACCATGTAAACAAAAACAAGGAGGCAGCAGAAATGCTCCGAAGATGAAGCAAAAATATCGAGGACAGAAAATGAGAAGAGCAGCAAGAAAAATAAAACAATTAAGGTATTTCTAACAAATAAATTATTCACAAAACTCCAAGATGGCTGGCAATGAGGAAGTGAGACAGGCATCCTTTGGAAGAAAATTCCAAATCTGAACTATTCGTGGAAGGTCTACTTTAGAAATTGGCTAATGGATTACAAAAGGCCTCTAAAGATTTTCTGAATTGATGGACTTATATGAGAGAAAGCAGTCTCTTAACCCATAACCACAGATCTGCTGTCATTGTGACCGCAACAATTTTCCAAAATTTTCAACCCCCCCCTTTTTTTTTTTTAGAAATTCCGGTTGTGAACAGCTTTTGTCTCACCACTCCTAGCACTAATTTTTAAGGTGCTATTTTAACATCCCTCAATGTGTGAGATGGGTCAAAAAGATGGGATTTTGGTCAATAGTAATCATAAACTGAAAGGGATGCGGTGGCTCAGTGTCTAAGATGCTGAGCTTGTCGATCAAAAAGGTTGGCAGTTCAGCGGTTCGAATCCCTAGTGCCGCGTAACGGGGTGAGCTCCCGTTACTTGTCCCAGCTTCTGCCAACCTAGCAGTTCGAAAGCAGGTAAAAAAATGCAAGTAGAAAAATAGGGACCACCTTTGGTGGGAAGGTAACAGCGTTCCGTGCGTCTTTGGTGTTGAGTCATGCCGGCCACATGACCACAGAGACGTCTTCGGACAGCGCTGGCTCTTCGGCTTTGAAACAGAGATGAGCACCACCCCCTAGAGTCAGGAATGACTAGCACATATGTGCGAGGGGAACCTTTACCTTTAAGTATGTAGGTATTATATGTAAAAAGGTACACTCAAATTTTAGAGGCAACTTTTTCAAATATTCCTTTTCAAAGTGGAGCTAATAACATTTCCTGATTTAGAAATACAGAACAAAACAATTAAGTTGAAGAATAAACTATCCGGTGGAGAATTTTACTTCATATGGAATATTGGAATACTTTATCAGTGCTAAGTTTTAGGATGCGTGCTTAACATTAATTTTCCCCTAGTGCGTAATATCAAACTTCAGAGTGTGACAACTATCTCGGATACCTAATTTATTTCTCTTCTTCCAGATCTGGAACATATGTCAAAGCCAGGTGGGCACCATCAATTAATCATCTGAACTAAGATAACACACAATTATATTGTGGTATGTTTTCACAAGGTTTTGAGTGTGCTGCTGATGCTAACCTTCCTGGAATTACATCCCGAGCACCGCTTCTAGTGCACCACTTTAAATCCATTTCTGGTAGCACGTTCCTCTTCCAGTATGTCTCCATTTAAACAGCACGGCTTTTAGAGAGATGAAACAAACTCCAGTTCATTTATGAGCAATTTGAAGGTCAAATTGGAGTGCCCCAATGACAGCTCATTTTGTTCAATCTAGTGCTCTGCTGGCTGCAGCCCAACATGCTGGAAATGAAAACAGAGATGTGTTCGCATCATTTCTTCCTCCTCCTATCCCCTAACCCCCCCCCCACCCCATCAAAAAAAAAAGTAGATTGGAATATATCTAGGACAGCTGCCCTAAATAATGTTGCAAGCTTTGGTGAAAAAGAGACTTAGAGACGGGGGTTCGGGAGAACCTCTAGCTAAGATTCTGTGCAGTTTGGAGAATCCCCAAATCCCACTCCTGGCTGGCCCCTCCCACTCCAACCCACCCAGGAGTCCCCACACAGCCCGTTTTGGATGCAGGTAAATGCAGTACACACACAGAGGGTCAGGGAGGATGAAAAATGGGCCTACCGGAAGTTCAGGAAGGCCAGAAACGGGCCTGTTTGTGGCCTCCAGAGGGCCTTTGGAGCCTGGGGAGGCCATTTTCGCCCTCCTGGAGGCTCGATGAAAGCCTCCTGAGACCAGGGAAGGCAAAAATGCTCCTCCACCATGGTGCAGGAGGCTGATTAGGCCACGCCCACCATGGCCACACCCACCCAGCCACCGGACAGAGAACCCCTTGCTAAAATTTTTGAAGCCCGCCCTGGATTTAAATGTTCTTCTGATCATTTAGATCCTTACTTCGTAGAGCTCTTCTCTATCATGTCTTCTCTGGCAGCTTTCCGGAAACCAAAATTTTCCACCGATGGAAGCAAGAAGTTGAAGCGAGTTGAGAAAGAAAGGGACCATGAGAGAGGGGTCAAATACTCCAGGTACAATTTAATAGAATTTCAACTCATGAAATGTAAAAAAATAAATAAAAATCAAATGAATTAAAAAAAAAAGAGTCATAGAATAGGAATCAACAAAGGTCATTTGTGGGATTAGTTTTAAAGATGACTATTGAAAATGAATTTTGAAAAAAAGCATGGAAATGTCTGAGAGATGGTTCCTGCCAGTGGTGGGTTTCAAAATTTTTTATTACTGGTTCTGTGGGTGTGGCTTGGTGGGCGTGGCATGGCTTGGTGGGTGTGGCTTGGTGAGTGTGGCAGGGGAAGGATACTGTAAGATCTCCATTCCCACCCTACTCCAGGGGAAGGAGCCTGGTGGTGCAGTGGACTAAACTACTGTTAAAGTAGTATTTAGCTGCCAGCTGCCTGCAATTACTGCGAGTTCAATTCTCACCAGGCTCAAGGTTGACTCAGCCTTCCATCCTTCCGAGGTAGGTAAAATGAGGACCCGGTTTGTGGGGGCAATAAGCTGACTTTGTATAAAATAGAACACCGCTTAGGGGGGGCCAAAAGCCCTACTAAGCAGGTATATACAAAAGTATGAAGGCTATTGCTTAAAAGCATTGTAAGCCGCCCTGAGTTTCCGGAGAAGGGCGGCATATAAATCAAACTAATAAATAAATAAATAAATAAATAAATAAATAAATAAATAAATAAATAAATAAATAAATAAATAAATATTACTGCAAAATCCCCATTTCCTCTCGATCAGCTGGGACTCGGGAGGCAGAGAATAGATGGGGGCGGGGCCAGCTAGAGGTGGTATTTACCAGTTCTCCAAACTACTCAAAATTTCTACTACCGGTTCTCCAGAACTGACCAGAACCTGCTGAAACCCACCTCTGGTTCCTGCTTTAGCAAAATTGGGAAGAAGGGAGATTGTTCAAGATCCATTGCGCCACAATAACGGAATAACAGAGTTGGAAGAGATTTTGGAGGTCTTCTAGTCCAACCATCTCTCAAGCAGAAGACCTTGTACCATTGCGGACAAATGGCTGCCCAATCCTTCTTAAAAACCTTCAGTGATGGAGCACCCATAACTTCTGAAGGCAGGACGCCCCACTGATTAATTGTTCTATCTATTAGAAAATTTCTCCTTAGTTCTTGGCTGCTTCTCTCCTTGATTAGGTGCCATCCATTGCTTCTTGTCTTGCCTTCAGGTGCTTTGGGGATTAGGTTGATTCCCTCTTTTTTGTGGCAACCCCTGAGATATTGGAACAACTGCTAACAAGGAGTTAGACTGGTGAAATGGATTAAGCCCATAGACCAGACGTTCTTCTCCCTTGGTATATATACTGTAGTTAGGAAAGGTTAATTTGATGAAACCCATACCTCTAAATAGATGTGTACCTGTTTACCTATAGAGTACTATTAACCGTCAAAATATTATCAGAGCTTGCAGAAGATTTACAACTAAAAACCTAGACCTCAGTCCAGAATAAAAGAACTTGTGCTACCGCATTTGATTAATAAGGATAAGGATATTATATATTATTTCAAGGTAAAAATGTTAGGCATAAAACTTTCTGATCCACCACACATTTCCTAGAACCCAAATATATCATATTTATATTTCCGAATACTGAATTCAAAAATGATGGAAACCTATAATTAAACAATATTTCTCAGTGTGTCATGCTTCTGCATATAAATCATTTCCTGGTTAGAAAACACAGCGATCGGATTTCATAGATATATGGAGAATATATTCTGGAACCGAGGAAGTTTTTGTGTCCTCCGTGTTAATCCCTGTAGAATTTATTACAATGTTATCAAGGAAACTCTTTGGCTGCTTTTCTTATTTATTTTCACAATTTCAGGACAAATGCACAAGTTTACAACGATTGCTCTGGAAAAAAAAGAAATATAGCCATTTAATCTGCTTAAAATATTAGATCTATTTCAAGGCTACAATGACAGTATGATTTCTTTACACTACTGAATGAAAACATTATATATTGTGTAGTGTAGGTGAAGAAAGTGTCAGAGAGAAGTGGTTAATATAGAAAAGGAAGGAAGGAAGGAAGGAAGGAGAGAGAGAGAAAAGGAAGGAGGGAAGGAAGGAATAAGAAAAAAGGAAGGAAGGAGAGAGGCAGGGGAGGAGGCAAGGGAGGAAGCAAGCAAGGAAGGGATAAGAGAAAAGGAAGGAGGGAAAAAAGGAAGGAGGGAAAGAAGGAAATAGGGAAAGAAGTAGGGAAGGAAGGAAGGAAGGAAAGAGAAAACAGGAAGCAGGGAAGGAAGGAAAGAGAGATGAAAGGAAGGAGGGAAGGAAGAAAACAGAGAGGAAAGGAAGGAGGAAAGGAAGGGAGGAAGCAAGGAAGGAATAAGAGAAAAGGAAGTAGGAAAAGAAGGAAGAAGGGAAAGAAGGAAGGAAGGAAGGAAGGAGAGAGGAAAGGAAGGAGGAAAGGACGGAAGTAAAGAGAGAACAAGAAGGAGGGATGGAGGGAAGGAAGGAAGGAAGGAAGGAAGGAAGGAAGGAAGGAAGGAAGGAAGGAAGGAAGGAAGGAAGGAAAATACATATGAACATAGATAAAGCCAACTGAACAAAAAGTTAAAAAAAAAAAAAACCTTAGCAGATGAAGAAACAATGTGAAAATTCACTGCTTACTCTTTTGAACTGGGAAATATGTTCACTAACACAGTTGTTTTATTCTCCTGCTCTGGCATGAGTGGCTCATGGAAAAATGGAATGCAACGGTAAATTTACTTGCTTATTTATCCCCAAGACTGTGCTGTTGTCAGGATGGCCTGTCTCCAGCTGGGTCAGCCATCCCACACCCTCCCGGCCCCTTCCCTGGTGTCAATATCCTGTGCCAATGCCCCCCCCCCCCTCGTGCCAGGAATCATGTCTTTTGATGGCAGTTCCAACCTTTTAGAATGAGCTGTCCCAGTGGTGAAATCCAATTTTTTTACTACCGGTTCTGTGGGCGTGGCTTGGTGGGCGTGGCTTGGTGGGCACGGTAGGGGAAGGATACTGCAAAATCCCCATTCTCTCCCCATTCCTGGGATCAGTCAGAGGTCGTATTTGCCGGTTCTCCGAACTGCTCAAAATTTCCACTACCAGTTCTCCGAACTGCTCAAAATTTCCGCTACCAGTTCTCCAGAACCTGTCAGAACCTGCTGGATTTCACCCCTGAGCTGTCCCCAACACACACACACACACGTGTGTGTGTGTAAGTGTGTGTCTCCATGACATTTTAATAATTACATCCTTAATTGAATTATTGAAAGAAATTAATTAATACTTCCTAAAAAAAGTTTCATAAAATTATGAGATAACAAAGATGAATTGAATGAGTAGATAAAGATTTATTTAACACACCAGTCCTTAAAAATACATGAGGTGTGTAATGATTGCTGCTTAACAATGGGAGAAATACCAGAAGAGTACCAGATTAGTAAAGTCAACTATCATTCTTCAGTTTAGACCAAGGGGAAACTTTATTCTTACTGGCCACCGAAAACAGAGCTAGTTAAATATTGATTGCATGTTGTTAGGTATTCTGTTTTATGGTATAAATTATGAACAAACTTTAATTTAAAAAAAAAAATCAAACTAGCGAGGCAGTCATAAAATATTTTGCACAGAAGTATTTTCTCGCTAGGTTTAATGGAGAAAATTCTGGAGTAAATGAGAGGGAGTGTGAATTATTTAAGCTGCATCTTGCCACGTAGGCAATCTTACAGTGACAGTATATAATCTGTATTTGGTAAATCTAATAGTGCCCATCAGTTTTGAAATGGATCATTTATGGTTAATAGTAATGGAATTATTTGACCAAATTATAGAGAGAATTATTTCAGGGAGAGGAAATATATGCATATTATTTATTTGTGAATGCAATCTGCCAATTAACTAGAAGCATAAGCTGTTTATATATGAAAGTATTTTGGCAAATACATAAAAAAAATATAATTACTTTCTTTTTGGAGTAAACGTTAATTAATATGTTAATGCTCTGTAATGCAGAACCAATATCATTTTCACTTGCAATCTCTTTCTTAAGGAGTCTAGATTTTACAATAATTATTATTTATAAGCTTTATAGCTATATATTTTAATCTGATACACTGTTTTAAGATAATGTGTCCAAGCATTCATATTTGGCTTGTACTGAAAGAAGAGACTGGTAATTTACTTGTTCGTAAATGTTTTATGTTATACATAAAACATTACAGCTTTTAGCACTTAGTAGCAATGTGAATTGCAGCCTAGACCAGTAACTTATGCTATGATGTTGCAGTAATAAAACTGTGATTACTGAAATTCACCGAGAGAACACGGATTATGTTTTAAGACAGACAACATCTCTGCTTCTGAATTGCAGTAAAGAAGTAACCAAAATAAAGATTTATTTAAAATATCTGGATGCTTGATCTGAAGTCTAAAATTGAATTAAACAATATTTATTTTATTTATTTATTTAATTTGTATACCGCCCTTCTCCCAGAAGGGACTCAGGGCGGTGAACAGCCAAAATTAAAAATACATACAATACAAAAGTTAAGATAATTTAAAAAAAATTAAGTCATTGGCTTCCCAATTTAAAACCCCCAAATCTATAAAATTTAAAATCCCAATTAAGAACCATTTAGGCTAGGCCGGTGTAATATCATTACACTTGTCATTTATCCTGATTATCACTTCCTTTTCCTTGAATTCAAAATAGCTAGTTTTGGAACAAGTCCAAATTAGGTGACAATCATTGGGGAAGGACCATAAGGAAGGCTGAGCGCCAAAGAATTGAGGCCTTTGAACTCTGGTGCTGGAGAAGACTCCTGTGAGTCCCTTGGACTGTAAGGTGATCAGTCAGTCCTAGAGGAGATCAACCCTGACTGCTCTTTAGAAGGCCAGATCCTGAAGATGAAACTCAAATCCTTTGGCCACCTAATGAGAAGGAAGGACTCACTGGAGAAGAGCCCAATGCTGGGAACGATTGAGGGTAAAAGAAGAAGGGGACAGCAGAGAACAAGGTGGCTGGATGGAGTCACTGAAGCAGTCGGCGTGAGCTTAAATGGACTCCGGGGGATGGTAGAGGACAGGAAGGCCTGGAGGAACGTTGCCCATGGGGTTGCGATGAGTCGGACATGACTTCTCAACTAACAACAACAACAACATTGGGGGAGAAAAGCCTGCACTAAATTTCATGCCTTTGCATGATCTTTGCATGCATCTTGGGAATCTTAAAAAAAAAAAATGAGAAAGACTTCCCATTCCTTTCCTTCTCAAAAATCCCAGCCTTCTGCTATCATTTCCAAACAGGAAACCAAATTATAGTAACAAAATTTTGAAAGTCTTAGAACATTTCTCCTCCTCATTGCCTTTACTTTCCAGAGAACTGAGGAGGGTCCCTTCTGAGATGTTTTCTCCATTCTCACATCCTGGCCAATTTATGCCCAGGATGTGAGGGGGGTCTGTAGATATTTTCCCAGCCCTCTTTTTGAATCGTGCAGTATACAGGTCCTCAATGGAAGGCAGGTTGGTAGCCATAGTTTTTTCTGCAATTCTAATTATCCTCTGAAGTCTGTATCTGTCTTGTTGGGTTGCAGAACCAAACCAGACAGTTATAGAGGTGCAAATGACAGACTCAATAATTCCTTGGTATGTATGTATATAAAATGAAGCATCCTATGATATCTAGCAGCAGGCTGATTTTGGTGAAATTTGCATTGAATTCATCAGGAAAATGCTCACTTTTTTTCCTGTCATTTCTACTCCCCAGCGCCAACTCAAGTCTTTGTAACTGATACTGAGGCTTTTTACTCTTTAAGGTCCTGGAAGCCCACCAAGTTAGAGATTTGTTTTAATTTGGAATGCCAACGGGTTTTTCTTTTTTCATCAGCTAATTCTGCAAGAGCAAATTAACAAAGGTTACTTGACTGTTTGGAATAAGAATGCCGAATATGTGCTTGATCAAGAACAATATATAAATTCTGCTCGTGTTCACCTTTATCTTGGCAACATTTCTTACTTAAGACTTCTCAATTACGCCAGCTGATGAAATTTCTGCTGATAAAGTCCATAACAGTGTGGAGCTAACCACTTGGAACTGCCGTTGTCTTCTCTGAGAATGATTAATCCCTTGCTGAGGTCTGATAAAACTTGATAAGAGTTTACTGGGATTTTGTTACTGGATCAGAAGTCCCGACAACATCAATTCCTGATCAGGAAAAGATGGGACTCTGGAAAAAAATATATATAAAACCACTTAAAATGTTTGCTTGCCTAAAACAATTACCGTATTTTTCAGACTATAAGACGCACTGGAGTATAAGACACACACACCAAGATTTCGTAGTGGAAAACAAGA
Organism: Pantherophis guttatus; assembly: GCF_059756535.1. NCBI lineage: Eukaryota > Metazoa > Chordata > Lepidosauria > Squamata > Colubridae > Pantherophis > Pantherophis guttatus. Next base: position 76,979,475 of record NC_142070.1, on the reverse strand, counting down.
AAAAATAGCTTTTGCCCTCCCCAGCCCCCAGGAGCACTCTGCAGGCCTCCCTGTTGTGGCCTCGCCCTCTGAGCCTATCTCATCGGAGGAAGAAAGCTCCGAACATGAGGGAGAGGAGTCAGCCAGGCCTCCCTCTCCAGGCCCCTCCCCTCTGGCACTGTCTCAGGTGCCGGCCGAGGGAGAGGAGATTAGCCAGGAGCCAGGTGTCTCTGATGAGAGCGAAGAAGGAGAGCCATCGTTCCTGGATGCACGCCAACGAAGGCATGATAAACAGTTGCAGCAGTTAAGGAGGCGTGCTAGGGATTAGAACTGAGTCACTGGACCACACCCCAGAGACTATATAAGAGAGGGTGGTGGCTGGTAAAACTCCGTGATGAACAAAAAACTAATTCTGGCTAGTCACTTGAACCAGCCCTCTCTAAGCAGTTTAACAGAGTCAGCCTATTGCCCCCAACAATCTGGGTCCTCATTTTACCCACCTCAGAAGGATGGAAAGCTGAGTCAACCTTGAGCTGGTCAGGATCAAACTCCAGTCTGTGGGCAGAGTTAGCCTGCAATGCTGCATTCTAAACACTGTGGCACCATGGAAGGAAGGAAGGAAGGGAGGGAGGGAGGGAGGGAGGGAGGGAGGGAGGGAGGAAGGAAGGAAGGAAGGAAGGAAGGAAGGAAGGAAGGAAGGAAGGAAGGACTAGCAATAGACTTACATACCACTTCACAGTGCTTCACAGCCTTCTCTAAGCAGTTTACAGAGTCAGCCTGTTGCCGCCAACAATCTGGGTCCTCATTTTACCCACCTCAGAAGGATGGAAAGCTGAGTCAACCTTGAGCTGGTCAGGATCAAACTCCAGTCTGTGGGCAGAGTTAGTCTGCAATGCTGCATTCTAACCACTGTGGCACCATGGAAGGAAGGGAGGGAGGGAGGGAGGGAGGGAGGGAGGGAGGGAGGAAGAAGGAAGGAAGGAAGGAAGGAAGGAAGGAAGGAAGGAAGGAAGGAAGGAAGGAAGGAAGGACTAGCAATAGACTTATATACCACTTCACAGTGCTTCACAGCCCTCTCTAAGGGGTTTACAGAGTCAGCCTGTTGCCGCCAACAATCTGGGTCCTCATTTTACCCACCTCAGAAGGATGGAAAGCTGACTCAACTTTGAGCCTGGTGAGATTCGAACTGCCAAATTGCAGGCAGGCAGCCGGCAGCCAGCAGAAGTAGCCTGCAGTACTGCACTTTAACCACTGCGCCACTGTGGCTCATTGTTGTCCCAAAAGTGTTCAGAAGGCAACTGGACATTCTTTGTTTCTTTGTTTTTTTTTTCTCACACAAGTGAACCACAAATTCACTTTTAATACAAAGTGGACAAGGATTCCATTCATGGTGTATTTGCACAAAATTGGAAAGGCGAAGAGATTCCTACAGATGCAAATGTGATTAAGAAAATATTAGAATGTGCCGAAATGAATAGATTAACACTTGCAATTAAAGGAAAAGGAGAATCTGATTACTATAATATATGGGAGTTATTTTATCAATGGTTAGAGAATAAATATGAAAGCAATGAATAATAAAGTTAAATAAGTTAAGAAGAGAAGATGAGAAGCGAAAAGTTTTCAAGTGGAAAAAAAAAAAAAAGACAGCCATAACCTGGATGACTGAGAATCTCCATAAACAAACTGGAATTATTTTTCAGTCCCAATGAGTAATACAGTACATTATTGTGTGTTTGTTTTTTTTTAAATATTCATTTTTGTAAAATTGTATTATTTTGTGTGTGTGAGGGAGTGCTGTTTTGCTTTTAATCTTTTTTTTTTTAATGCCACCTCAAGTCATCTTGGAAAGACAGTGGCTATGTAAATGTCTAAATAAATGATGCACATTAAATAATAAATGGAAATCCATGCTAAACAATTATGAATAAAGCATATTGCTTCTTCCGATGCTTACAAAATGTCTTTTTTAAGTATCGGTCATCAGGTTATTTTTAGGAAAGATAATTTTTTGCCTTAAAAAGTAATATTATCTAAATATCGCACCAATATTAACAATTTAGTGAACACAGCTTAGTATACCAAACTTTGATTCATTTAGGCCTTTTTTGTTGAGACCACAATTATCTAATATTCTTCTTCCAATGGCTAGAAATTCTTAGGGAAATTAGCAATCAGTTAAGTAGATTAAAAAAAACCTACAATATCTTCTTTTAATATTTTTCCCCTTTTAGGAATTGACCCACAAATGGGACTCATTTTTTTAAAAAAAATATATTTTCTTTTCTTTTAATACAAACATTGCATCATTCATTAAACAGTGTGTCATTTGAGTCCAATTTTTTTGTGTCATAAGTTAAAACTTAACCATCATATTCATTATTTTTATCTACTCTTATTTTAATACTAATACTTAACATATCGATGGTTGTAACATTTCTCTTCTTAGCTTATTTAACTTCATTATTCATTGCTTTCATATATTCTCTAACCATTGATAAAATAAATCCCATATATTATAGTAATCAGATTCTTCTTTCCCTTTAATTGCAAGTGTTAATCTATTCATTTTGACACATTCTAATATTTTCTTAATCACATTTGCATCTGTAGGAATCTCTTCACCTTTCCAATTTTGTGCAAATACACCATGAATGGAATCCTTGTCCACTTTGTATTAAAAGTGAATTTGTGGGTCACTTGTGGGTAATTTCTCTTGAAGATAAACATCTACTGAAGGGGTGAAGCAGGGGTGGGTTCTACTTACCTTTACTACCGGTTTACAATGGGGCGCACAGAAGCTTCCTGATGACATCGGAGTTGGTGGGCGGAGCCTCCCACCAGTTTTACCACCGGTTCTCACGAACTGGTCCGAACCAGGAGCAACCCACCACTGGGGTGACGTTCCTTACTTTCAGAGTGCAGAGAAATGAACATTACCTCAAAGTAAGTAACAGATTTTCTTTTCTTTCTACACACTTATTATGCATAAAGTAAGATCCCATAGGTCCATTATATTTTAAAACGGAATAGCAAAAAGCAGGGAAGGGAAAGAAAGAGACGCGAGAGAAAGGGGAGAGATCATTATTCCTTTGAAAAAAATCAGTTTCTGTTAGGTATATCTGGATTTTAGTCTTAGGGGGAACAAATACTGATTGATATGAATGGGACTTAAATTCGTATTTGCCTTTCAGAACTTTTTAAAAAAATGTTAATGCCTTTAACATTCTAAAGTATTTCAAGATATTGGGGACAATTTATAGAATTTCCATCATATTACTGGAAGTGATTGCCATGCTGGTTCCTGGAGATAACTCGGGAGCATTTTTATGACTAAACAGCTACATTGTGAGTAGGCGCTGCTTACTTATGAAGTCTGTTATGTACTCTGTTTTTAAGTTCTTATCCTTCCCCATCCTGCATAAGCCAGACAGCTGCCGAACAAACAGCACCTGTCTGGGGAGAATTCGTCTTCTGCTAGGAAAGAATAAAGTTCTCTTAGCTGTTGACTTTTAATTTCTGTCTGCAGATCCCATTCCAAAGATTTATAAGGGCTATCTGGAGAGTATGTAGGATTAGAGTTAGAGAGTTGTTTGTTTCTTGTATACAGCTGCCCAGAGTTGCCTCTAGATGAGATGTAAAGGTAAAGGTTCCCCTCGCACATATGTGCTAGTCGTTCCCGACTCTAGGGGATGGTGCTCATCTACATTTCAAAGCCGAAGAGCCAGCGCTGTCCGAAGACGTCTCGGTGGTCATGTGGCCGGCATGACTCAACGCCAAAGGCGCACAGAACGCTGTTACCTTCCCACCAAAGGTGGTCCCTATTTTTCTACTTGCATTTTTTTACATGCTATCGAACTGCTAGGTTGGCAGAAGCTGGGACAAGGAACGGGAGCTCACCCCGTTATGCGGCACTAGGGATCCGAACCGCTGAACTGCCGACCTTTCGATCGACAAGCTCAGCATCTTAGCCGCTGAGCCACCATGTCCCAGATGAGATGGGAGGCACTTAAATCAATAATAATAATAATAATCATAATAATCATAATAATCATAATAATAATTTTATTTCTATACCGCCCTTCTCCCGAAGGACTCAGGGCGGTGTACAGCCAATTTAAAAACACAAGACACAACAATAATTAAAAATTAAAATAATTAAATAGATTTGGCTGATTTAAAACCCCAAAAATTAAAATTAAAAATAATAAACAAATAAGCAAACAAACAAATAAATAAAAATATTATTTCACATTCTGCTGCTTCCAAGGCTTGGGTGGAGTCCAGAGGTGGGGTTTTGTGTTGTTGTTTAAACTTCGTGAAGTTTAAATAACTGGTTTGCCTAGTGCAGAACTGAAAATGTGAGCGTGCGGCTTTAAACGTATGGCGATTTCCTACACGTGGCTTCCAGCACACCTTCTCAGGCAGTTGCGGTGAGTAGAGCAGGGAAGGGACAGAAATCAGCTGGGCTGCATGGGCAGGGCAAGCGAGCCAGAGAGTGAGATATATAGGATGGGATAGCACCGGGGTGGGTGGTCGGGCCCAGCTGGTGGTTGGAACTACCGGTTCGCTCAAAGCGGTCTGAACCGGCAGGAGCCCAACTCTGGTGTAGTCTGTTACACAGTGTACATGCTGTCCAGTGGTGATCCCAGCTGAGTTGCCTGATCGGCAGAGGCTTTTCAAAGCATTAGAAAAAATGCTTTGAAAAGTTTTTTTTTTTTTAAAGTTGGCCATGCCCACCCAGTCACATTACCCCCCCACACACCAAGCCACGCCCACAGAACCGGTAGTAACAAATTTTACATTTCAGCCCTGGGCAGGACTATTATATATTGTACCCATATCTACATTTCTTGAACAGAATTTAAAACTACAGAGCAGATCAATAACAGCAGCCATTATGAGTTGAACGCTCATCTATAATGGAAAAAGAAAGTATTGAAAAATGTCTTGGAAGTTAGAGTAAGCATTGTTTGAGAAAGTGAGGTATTGAGAGGAACAAGATTGGTCAACAAAATACACCTAAACATGTCACACGTAGTGAGAAAAAAAAAGTTCAAAACTCGATTAGCCACTTGGGGACTTTGTGTTCAAAAGAGCAATAACATGTACCCCCTAAAAGTAATATGATAGGCAATTAAATCTGAAAGTTATGTGATCCTCATAACCTGGCAGACAATTAAGCTGCTACATCTTAGTAAACTATCCTCCCTCCCTCCTGCCCTCTCTTGTTCTTCCTTCCTTCCTTCCTTCCTTCCTTCCTTCCTTCCTTCCTTCCTTCCTTTCCTTCCTTCCTCCTTACATCCCTCCTTCCTCCCTCTCCCTCCCTCCCACCCTCTCTTGTTCTTCCTTCCTTCTTCCTTCCTTTCCTTCCTTCCTTCCTTCCTTCCTTCCTTCCTTCCTTCCCTTCCTTCCTTCCATCCCTCCTTCCTCCCTCTCCCTCCCTCCCACCCTCTCTTGTCCTTCCTTCCTTCCCTTCCTTCCTTCCCTTCCTTCCTTCCTTCCTTACATCCCTCCTTCCTCCCTCTCCCTCCCTCCCATCCTACCCTCTCTTGTTCTTCCCTCCTTCCTTCCTTCCTTCCCTCCCTCCCTCCTTCCTCCCTCTCCCTCCCTCTCTCCCTCTTGTTCTTCCTTCCTCCCTTCCTCCCTTATCTTAATGGAAACAGAGGATTGGTTATCATGTATCAATTCATTATCATTATCAAGCTATCAATTAGCAAGCCTATCAATTATCAAGACCATCAATTATCAAGGCTATCCTAGCCCAAACATACAATCACTTGTCCACCATTATTCAAACATTTGTGAGCTGCTCTTTATATATATATATATATATATATATATATATATATATATATATATATATATATATATATATATATATATATATATATATATATATATATATATATATATATATATATATATATATATATATATATATATATATATATATATATATATATATATATATATATATTAATGTTACAAGAAGAGAGAAAGAAAGAACAGAGCAACCACTTTTCTAGGCATGTTCAAAACGGAGAAACTACTTTAAGCAGTCAAAGGTTCTAAGTAGTTTTCCAAATTTGACTGCCATTAGTAAAATGTTTATTCAAATGCAGAAAGAGAAATGCTTAATAAATGAAGGGATGAAGATTCTTGCAGGTGTATAGCTTGAATCTGTTTGGTGGCACGTAAGCAGCTATGGGTTTCACATTATGTTACTACCGGTTTGTGCATCCGCCTGCCTTCCACGCATGTGCCCAGCCTTCTGTGCCTGCCCTTTGCTCATGTGCACAGCTTCCACACAAAAACATGCCTAAGTAGGATGGCATAGAGCTGGGGCCTCACGATTTCTGCTATCGGTTTGGGCGAATTAGTTCGAACCGGCTGAATCCCACCTGTGCACATAAGGGCAGAATATTCATTTCCATTGTCTTCTTGTTTCCAATCTTTGGAATAAAATTCGAACATATTTAAACGTCTACAAAACCCAGTTCGCTTTTTGGTACAAAAACTAATATATAAAATAACATCTAACCCCCAAAGGAAGTCATTAGATCACTGCATCTAATATAAATTAATGATCCATTCTTAGCACATCTAATAATTAGTTTAGCCCACCCGAAACGCATAAGTTTTCACTGCCTGGAAAAGAAGTCTTTTAATTAATCTTAGCTTTAATGAAGATTTAAAAAGTGTTCTTTGTAGATACTAACACAATTTCTGTACTAAAATGTCTGCTATACGTTTCAAAGACCACGTTCCCCTATAGTTTTCAATACCTAACCCAGCAACAACAGCTATTAATATATGTGGTAGAACTTTTAGAGTTGCCAGACTCTAGCTACGTATCAGCATGTGCTTTAATTAAAGATATTGCCAACATGTGCTTCTTCACACCTCTTCAAACAACTGTAGAATAGGCTACTTATGGTCAAAGATTAATTTCTCAAGAATTATTCCTTCCCACCTGCTTCAAAATAACTTATGTCCAACTAATGAAGTTACAGTGGAAAGCCATGTTATTATCTCAGCATTTTATGCTCGTATAAATGTATACAAATTACATCAAACAAAATGGACTGACTGGTCATCATCATCATCATCATCATCATCATCATCATCATCATCTCAGAGACTCTTCCCATCCTGCTTACAATCTTTTTGGACTGTTGCCTTCTGGCAGAAGATACAGAACAATTAAAACTCGGACCGCACGTCATCTGAATAGGTTTTATCCCAGAGCTATAATTGCACTCAGCAATGAACTAAAGGGCCACCATCAGTGAGCTGTTGGACTGTCAGCACTTCAAGCTGCATTTACTCTATTGCTGACATAAGAAGGAGAAGCGGAGGCATCTGGAAAGGGACGTTTGACTTTTCACCTACTTATTTTCCCTGCAGATAATATCCCCTAGGAGATGGGATGGGAGGGGGGAAATTCCTTGAGCTGGAGCAGTAGATAAGGGGTAGAATGACTTGGAAGATGGCCAATGAGTGCAGGGGAGTGGGGAACGGAAAGGGAGGGTTTTGGGTCTGGAAGTCAGTGTTGGCTTCGATGGAGTCATATGTAGAATGTCGTGCTTAATAAATAGGAGTTTTTCTTCAAAGACTTTGTTTGAAACGCAATTTATTTGAGACGACCTCCAAACCTGACATGGACAGGATTACTTGGTCTGTTGTGTGGATGTTTGGGTGGTTTAGGGGTGGGGAATTGTGGTGGGTGGGAGTGTGTTTGGGGATTGTTATGTGTGTTGGACCTGGTCTTTGGGTGTTAAGTGAATTTCGTTGTATGGGTATACTGTGTATACATGTACAATGACTAAAGATTATTGAGTCCTTCGGGAGTAGGGCGGTATACAAATCAAATAAACCTATAAACCTATTATCATCATCATCATCATCATCATCATCATCATCATCATCATCATCATCATTTAACAACCCCATAATCCCTTGCAGGGTGGAGTCTGGGCAACTAAATAGAGCTAGCAGAGTGTTTACTGGCCGGATGCCCTTCCTGTCATCAATGCGGAGTTTTGTTCAGCAGATATATTCTCATCATGCCCAGAGAGAGAAATATCTGCCCTATTTAGGATCGAACTCTCACAGCCTCCCTGATTCTGAGGCGAGAGCTCCACCTCTAGGCTACCGCATCTCTGACTGCCTTATATATTTCAAAATCTATTGAGGAACTACTTCCACCCAGTCTCATCTACCCATCCCATCAGGCCACCAGAAAGGACATGTTGTCATGCCCAGGGGTGAAATCTAAATTTTTTTGCTACCAGTTCTATGGGCGTGGCTTAATTAGTGGGTGGGGCTTGGTCGTAAGGTGACTGGGTGGGCGTGGCTTGTTGGTCAGGTGGGCATGGCCAATGTCACTTCTTTGCCCTCTTTTAATCTACAAAACACAACACAACACAACTAGCTCACCCACAATGTAAAAGCAGCTGTGCTAGACCCAAAATGGCCCCTGCAACAAGCAGGAACCTCACACAGCCACAAAAAGCCCAAAAAACCAACTTTCACACTTTACACACACAAACTTCCACATACAGCTTTGTGAGATTTTGTGTGTTTGTGTAGTTAGAGTGAAACACTACAGAAACACACAAAATCTCAGAAAGCTGCACAAATATTATTTTATTTTAATTTATTTTTATTTTTATATAAAAGCAGCTAAATTTAAAACTTCCTAAACTTTAAATAGCTAGGTCTAAAAAAAGAAGAACTAAAAAAAAACCCCAATTAACTATTTTTTTTAAAGCTCCCAAAGGGGGGGGGGAATTTACCCAATAGAACAGGGGTCTCCAACCTTGGCAACTTTAAGACTTGTACTTCAACTCCCAGAATTCCTCAGCCAACAAAGCAGGCAGATAGAGCTGCTCACCAATGAGCTTGATTGCAGGCAGGAAGATTCAGTTGCTTGCTGATGCAATGGATTGCAGGGAGCAAGCGAAGCAAGGCAGGCGTTGCGACCAGCAGCTAAGGTAAGCAAGCTGGAGGCAGGAGGGGGAGGGATTTTTGCTACTGGTTCTCCGAACTGCCCGCCACCATTGCTACCTACTTGCCCGAGCCGGTCCGAACCGAGAGCATTTCACCCCTGGTCATGCCCCAGCATATAACTTTATATACTGTGGGTGCTCTCTAGCCTCATCTAGTGGCCAGAGAGATAAACTACCATGTATATTGTTTGAAGCTGACTCAACCCATTTTACCAATCAGTCCGCACTCTCAAACCAAGTGCATGGTGGGAAGCCAGACTCCATTTCCTTTAACATTTGGAGAAGGCAGAAGCACAAAGAAGAATCCATCTTAATCCATGGCACATGGTCATCCAAGGACAAACGCACATCCCAAACACTGAGCATCGCTGGTGAGATTTAAATTACTTGTATTTACTAATTGTTATGTTCGGCAGTAACTCAATATTGTCTATCTTGTATTTGGTTCTCATTGTATGTATCCCTATTTCCTTCATGCGCAA